>NC_044495.1:34922210-35147210 GCF_902362185.1 Chanos chanos | reverse complement strand
ACAACTTTATTTTGTATTCTTTATTGATGTATCCCATTTAGATTATTCCATTTTTAAACCTGCATGCCACAGGGTTGTGCCGTATTCAAATCCATTTAGTTAATGACATCCTGCTGAAGAATGATTACAGCTTTTGATGTTTACTATAGGCAACGATTAGCAAGTGCACACACAGGACTGTGTATTATCTCTAAGTAAGCACAGGCAAACACAAGATTGTGTATTATCTCTGCGTAAGCACAGGCACACACAGGATTGTGTATCATCTACAGAGCAGACTACAGTGCGTGGATGGACATTACAACGCACGGTTTGTGAGACCAGTAGCTTGGGAATACAAGGAAAAAATAGAACACAAAGAAATAGACCCAGTATAGACCCAATATAAAAAAAAAAAACAGCAGTTGATCTGAGATCAATGTAGATAATTTTTAATAATGTTTTAGGGAAATGGATTAGGGAGCTGTCTGGGAAAGCTGACCCCGCTGTGTTAGGACAAGAAGGTACCTAGAGAATAGGAAAATATGCTCACGTGTACAGTGACGCTGGGAAGGAATATGATATCTTTCAGAAAATTGAAAACCTGTCTGAACTATTTTAGGATGTATGGTTCCATTTTGGTGAGGTATCCCTATCTTTGACTTATTAATCTAATCTTTGTCTTATTCCGACGTGATACAAAAATCAAAATTATGTTGCTCATAAATCAGAAAATCCAACACAGCAGAACAGGACTGAACTCTAATTCAAAATGTCAAAGTCAGAAATAAATTGATTCAAATATGATATTCGAAAAAAAGTTGAGGGAAAAACCAAATAACCCCAACCACAAGAAAACAATGTCTCTAACTGTGCTTGCTTAGTAATATATGGCATTTCAGGATATAAAAAAAGAAAGAAAGAAAGAAAGAAAGAAAGAAAGAAAGAAAGAAAGAAAGAAAGAAAGAACATCAAGCACTAAAAGCATTACATCAACCCAGTATAAGATGCTGAATAGTCTGGGCACAGATTTTACACAGTAAGCTATTAAATTAATGTTCAATGAAAATGTATCTTTACATGAAAACACTTTCCCAGTTCTCGGTCATGGATATCCATTAAATCACCCTGCAATATTTCCATACAAATTGAGGTGAGAAGTCTAATGTGCCAAATCAAGTGGTCCTGCTATCGTAGGCGTTGTGCTTGTTTAAGTGGTGTGTCAAGTGCAATCGAAAATGATCTCTCAATTCTCTCACAAGAGCCTGTCATCACATGATTTGTGTGTGTGTGTGTGTGTGTGTGTGTGTGTGTGAGTGTGTGTGTGTATGTATGTTAACTACCATTCAGCAGCCCCAAGCACTGTCGCCCTGCTTGTGCCCACAGTTTGAGAGAAGACAACCACCCAGACACATTTAATAGGAAATGAAGGGAGCGGTTCGCATCGGTCTGTCATTCACTCGATAGGTTAGCTGAGAGATCTGACAGGTTTTTTACTTATTTGCCGGAGAAATGGAGGGCTTGCATGGCTTAATGCCTGTGTGACTGAATATGCAGCCTGCCCAGGTGTAGAAACAAAGGACCTCTCTGTTCCATGTATGTCAGTCCTGGGGTAAAATAACAACTCTCCATCGGTGTGTGTATCTGTGTGCTTTCTGGGTGGGTGGGGTGGGTGGAAGGGGGGGGGGGGGGGAGGGGTTGCATTTAATTTTCCAGTAATGTCGACTGAAATTCACTGCAACTATTGTAGGCCTGAAAGTGTTTGTGTGAAAGAAATACACTTAAAAAGAATAAGAGGTATAGAGAGTTCAATCTTGGGTTTCTGATCTTCACTGTTTCAAAATTCTGGAAATCTTTAGTGTAGGGCTTGGTTCACCTTCTAGTGAGCCAACATTACAACATTTGTCAGCCAATAAAAACAAACGTCTGAACCGTACCAAACTTCTGTCCCATAGCCAACAGTCCTACACCATAGCTATAGGTTTGTTATCCACACCAAGGGAATATTATTCCGCTCATAAAGGTATTTTAATATCCCCTGATGAAGTACATTGCAAACATTTGCCATCGTCCCTTCAACTAAAATATGTAGGCAGAGTGTTCCTCCAAACCAAATTTTATTCCAGTCTAAACAGAGACATATGTCTCTACAGCTTTAACAAAATCTATTGTCTAGCAATGTGTTTCTTCTCAAACAAATGATTTAGTGTCTCTGGACTTCTGTGAGTGTGGCTGAGGTAATTACAGGGTGCAAGTCAGAACTGTGTTTCAGTTCATAATATACTGCAGCAAGGCATTAAACTTCTCTGAGCCTGCATAAAACCACTGCTTAGATACGAGATCTCGGGCCCATGACAAACACAAAAGGGAGATATAATTATTAAATAAAATTCACTCGGTCTTAGTTTGCCAAAATGAATAAAATGGGGCTGATAGGAAATTTTTTTTTAGATACATCCAGGTATAAAAACAAACAAGAAAGCTCACTCACCACAATACTTAGGCTCTTTCAATTCCGTGCCAGTAGTTTTGGTGTGTCAATCTCAGAGAGTCTTTTAAGAGAGTTCATTCCACAACTTCTCAGAGGCCTCGCTCCAGAAGGGTAAGGAATCATGCCCAAGCCTATGCTTTCTACAAGAATTCTCCCCTCATTAGTGTTCTGAATGGACTGGGTATCGTCTGAACAGACCTACCCACATAATACTGTATGGTCAATGATTCAGGTCCATGTGATCACTATGGTCAGAGAGCTGGGAGGGCAACTGAGAAGAAACTGAGTCCCAGTTTGGCTTATGCATTCCAATCCCACTCTCAGTGGGCAGGCAAAATGTGCCCCTTGTTCACTGTGGGACCTATAGGGCAACACTGATAGGCAGAGGCTACAGTGACATTGGCACATATACCCACACACTGTGACCACAAGAGCACTCCACTCACAGAAGGAAATACAAGAATTAAATACCACAGTGAGAGGATCATGGTGAGAGAGTCAACAGAGGTGACAGAATCAAACAACACTCTCTCTCTCTCTCTCTCTCTCTCTCTCTCTCTCTCTGTCGTACACACACACACACACACACACACACACAAACACACACAGAGATGACCAGATTACCAAAACACAATACAAGAGTCTAGAAGGGCAAAAAAATAAAATTGCAAACAAGGTACAATAAGTACAGAACTATAATTTTTGGTCACATAATGGCATCTCTCTCCTTGTTCACAGCAGCCTTTCACAGACTTTAACCCACATGGAGACAGAGCAGGTCTAAAAGCAGCACATTCCTCAGATAAGACGCTTTGTGTTATTTTGGGACAGCTTTCCTTAGCCCCAGTAGTGTTAAAAAAAAGACCGGAGGAGGACATTTTCTCACTTCATTGCATATTATTATTCACACATTACATCCATACATATATAAAATGCATATTACTCTGTAATTACACAAAACATAACCCAGCCAATAGAAGTCTTGCTTAAGTTTGTCAAAGTTTCCAGTCACTTTAGTGCCAGGAGACACAGAACATTACTAAAAAAAAATGCTGGAGCCCTGCTTGAGACCAAGCAATTTCATCCAAACAGATTTGAAACCTATTTTTTCCCCCAATTTTTATTCATACTGCCATACCATTCTTCAGTAAACCAGAACCTATGTTTATTTTTTAGCTAAAATAAGTCATTTACAAAATTAACTTTGCTTGTATTAGGTCTCTGGGCTTTACTGTCACGCTCATAAAGCTGTTGTCAAAACAGTGGTGGAGTCTCCCAGCACCCATGCATTCAGGCATGTCTTGGTTCATTTTTCAAGTTTCCTGACCAGACAACGGGGCACACCTGAGGGCTCGTTTGTTAAGGAGATACGTTGAAGAATACTTTTACTCTAGGCATGATGAGGGCTTGAGTTTTTCATTAAATGGTGAGGCTTCTGTTTATTTGGTTTTTTCTCCCTTTAAGAGCCTATGAAACCCAGCTGTTGTGTACACATACATGCACAGTACAAACTTGCTAATTTAATCCCATCCGAGGACAGAAAGTTAACATACTCTCAGCATGTAGGTGCTGTTGCTGCTGTACAGAGGACAGATCAAATATGTTGTCTCATCACAATGGAAACTATGCTACAGCCCTTAGAGGTACAAATATCTGCCATTACTATTAGTCAGGCTAAAGTCACATTGTAACAACACTTACAATACCAACTTCTCTTACAACAATTCAGGCAACTATGGTTCCATTAATGTTTTGAAATTTGCCAAATTGAAAGTACCACACCCAAATGATTTTCTTCCAGGAGATTCTACCAGTCACTAAACATTACTCATATTACACAGCTAAAAACAAGAAAAGGTTCAGAATTTGGCTAATTAAATAGTGGGGTAGTATGATCTGATCTTCAGCTCTCCCACAATGATACAACTCTTTGAAACATTGACTTAAAATTATTGGGGGGGGGGGGGGGGGGGGGGGGGGTACGTGTTGTCAAGGTGTCACAAATGTTAAACGGTGAATCTGAAGGACAATGGGGAAGGGCTGGTCATTAAACCTCTATCACAATTATGGTGTGTTGTGTCAGTACATGTTAGCTGTGTTGTCCACTTTGCCAAGTGCAATAATTGACACATTTATTTACACAATGAAATTTGTGAGTGTGTGTTTTGGTTAGAGTTAAGAGTACCTCTGTCAGACAAAATTAACAACTGTGTTTTTCCTGCTGGCACCACACTACAACCCTTCATATTTCAGGATACGTCTACAAACAAATTCCTGTCAGATTCATTATAATGGCATCAACTACTATTATTTACTACTACTATTTAAACTAGTTAGGGCATGATTCGACAAAAATAGGTTATTAAATATACAGTAATTTACTTCTCTCAAAAAGCTTGCGTGAAATCAGTTTGCCCGTGTTAGCTAATCCATGTTCAGTGTAGAAATAGCAACACTGCCAGATTTTGTCTTCTTTTTTTTAACCACCCACCACCAAGTTTAGAGTTGGACTGTCAGAACAATACTTTTCCAGAAAAAAAAGACACACACACACACACACACAGCTCAATCATTTTTGACTCTGCAGTCAAACCTGGCTTGGCTACGGGAATCTAAAGAACGAGACTGCTCCCACAGTCTACCGAGCTTTACATAATCACTGCATGAGAGTAGGCACAGGAATTACCTGAGTACAGTATACCGCAAGAAATAATAGTGATAATAATTAGCCTTTGAATAACAACACATACAATTCTGTTATCTATAATTGCACATCACAAATAACCAGTTTTTCACAGTCATCGCTTTTGAGGGCTCACACCCCAGCGAGGGGAGTGTGAGATGTACTTTCAACTGGGGAAGGAGAAATGCAGCTGCTTAACTCAAGTTAACAGAAAGAGTTCACCAGCGTAACAAATCTGAAATGCTAGAACATATTAGGGAAAATACGGGGGTGGAATGGCTGTCCCACATTTGCCATTTTACAAACTGAGTAGGTTTTCCTGCACAAGAACTCAAGAGGTGCAGGGTGAGCGAGAGAGAGAGAGAGAGAGAGAGAGAGAGAGAGAGACGAGTGCCATGAGTCACCACTACAGCAGTGTCAGGGTTAATTACCTCTCTCACATAGAGAGTGAATGCCAGCTCAATCAAACGCACCGAGCGGACACAGAGCCAGCCAGAGGCCATATCTCCCACTCAGCAGGCTCTACAGGACCACTGCACGCACAAGCAAATGGAGCAGGGAGAAAATATGAACACAATTGGACCACAAGCAGGTTGGGACACAAAAAGTATAAATAATAATGAAAACAAAATGCCCTTACTACTTTTTTTTTTTCATTGACGGGAGATGTAAAGTGTGTGTGTGTGTGTGTGTGTGTGTGTGTGTGTGTGTGTGTAAGACTGAAAGACAAAGAGAGAGAGAGAGAGAGAGAGAGAGACAGAAAGAGAATGATAGTCTGGTCAAATGGGGGATGGGTCTATGACACATTAAGTGCACATCTCATTTATCTGGAAGACTGGAAGACTCAACTGGAGCAGTCTTAAAGCATAAGTAATGCTTTTTTCCTTTCACTTCAACTTCCCCTCAGTATTATGCCCTTTTCTTTCTGTCATTTTCTAGCATTTCATTTGCTTCCCCTCCATCCCACACACACTTCTCCATTAACTGTTTTCTACAGCATCCTAGATTATTGAATATTCAGCTAGCCGGGGACGGGCATTCTATCCATCTTCAGTAGTACTTCAATTTGTATGATGGCACAGGCTACCCAAAAAAAGGGACAGAATTCACTCCACATATGAAAGGCTACTAATTACATTATTGCAAAAACTTCTGTGAAGTTGGAAAAGCCATAGTAGTTCTATTGTTTTTCAGTGTGCACTAATTAATAATTGCAATGCACCCACCCACCCATCTACTGATTTAGGAGATGTCTTGTAGCTTTTTTTTTTCAGTGCACCATACATTAAGATTTGCTTCTATGGAAAAGGCAATAAGATTATGGTAGCCTACACCAAAGACAATGTGAGACGTTCTTTCCAAGGCCATCGCATTAGTAATCTATGTAACTGTCCCATCAGGAAGCAACACATCCTGTTCCCTCTTTATGTAATAATACAATATCAGAGAGCGCCAGGTTACTCACTGAGGTAATGTTAGCAGCTTGGAGACACCTACCTGTCTACCACACATATACTCCAACAAATACGAATGAAGTCTACACAGCTACAGAGACAACTGCTGTGTCTGTGTAGCATTATGCAGGATTAACACAAGTTGAACCGTTGAATATGAAAATAATAAAATCTAATGCGTCATCATTAAGAAATTCACACACTGCATTTACTGCAGTCGCAAACATTTCTCCTTGTGGGCTTTGCTCCACGGTGATTAACGAGAAAATTTTCATGAAGTTGGTTGAGATGAACACCACATCTTTCAAATGTTTATATTGGGTAGTAAAAAGCAATAACTCCTGATGCTAAGATGTAATTGATTTTATAGAGGCATGATATTAGTGGTACGATACCTTTTATGAGCTGACCAAAAAAAAAAAGGTGAAGAAAAATCTACATGCACAGAGGGTCCAAGACGTTTCTCGATTCCACAGCAGACGTGTAAAAGTGCAAGAACAAGGAGTATCTTAACAGGAGCTCTGGATATACGCACCACGGAGTGCCGAAGGTTGGAACTGGATCTCCTGGCACCCTTGTCTAAAACGGGGCTCTGGGCTAACAAACACCACCTGCTTCAGTGAGGATACTGGCTGCTTAACAAACACAGCTCTTTAATAATGAATGCCATGGTAAGAGACACCACCTAACATAAGCCAAGGTAAAAAGACCCTTTTTGTCCCATAACTCAAGGCCCTATTCACACAGGAAAGATATAAAGACAGATGTCCGCATGAATTAAAGGGACATTTCAACGCGCTTGATGATGTAAAAGAAAATAATGTAAAGGGGAAATGTTTATAGAAATACACACAAGAAACAACAACAACAACAACGACCACAAAAGAACCAGCAAAATCCTTTTTGTAGTCAGTTTAAAGAATTTACAACTCACTGTTCATCTATCAACTCCCACTGACACCTGCAATGGAAATGAATGCCCTCATATTGCATGTGTGGCCCATAAATTCACTCTGTCCCCAGTGTGGATTCCACATGAGGGATTTAAGAGGGTCCTAAGATCATGTTGAGGGCAAACTGGTTGACTGGAGGCTCTTTACTGGGCTATGGGTTGGGGGATGGATTTTGAGGGGAGGAGTTCAAAGACCCAGCTGGTTAACATTAAATGGGAGGAGGGGTTGGGCTTCGTCACTCCCAACCCCAGGCCGGGACCCCTGCACACGCCAAGAAACACAGGCTCCACTTCAGAGGTATGAAATTCTTGAGGTATTTTCAATTGGTTGTTATTTCAGTCAAATCAAAGCACGGGGAAAACGGAGTGCAGATGAAGGCAATAAGATAAGTAAACACTATCAGAGAAACTGCAGGGTGTGCAAAAAAAAAAAAAAAAAAAGGGCTTTCAGTGGTTAGGCAGACACCTCTTCCTCTGGTTCCTTTTTCATGGTCTGTGGTCTGCATTCCTCTGAGTAAATATGTTGTGTGTATTCAACTGTTGCCTTGTGGCAAATACAGAGCGCTCTAACTCATTTCATTACATTTCTGAATTAAAATATCACACTTGGTCTTTTGCCAACCCCAAATAAGAATGGATGACGACATCCATTGGAAGTGTGGTGGTGGGGGGCAGAGAACGGGAGCTCAAAGAAAGAATGGCAGCTGTGCTGAGCGTGGCAGAGAGGAGCCGTAAAAGAGAAGACAGAGGCACATCTCAAGACTCTCTGAGAAACACTCTTGTATTCCACTTACTCACCATAAGCACTCACAGAGGACTTAATACACACATAATAGGCATTTACCCTTATTCAGCTGAATCCCTCAAGGTGTGCCGTTCTGGTGGCATCCCAGCGTGAAACACATCCACAGTTTCTCCAGTAAGAGACTAAAAAGGAGCCAGCCCCATGCTTTAATTCACACTGGCTTGTAGTGATTTATGGCCAAGCTGCTAACAGCCTTGTAGTCTCTGACATATTAGGCCAATCTATGCAAAAACGTGTATGTGCACTCTCTTAATTGAGCCCTGTAGTGGGGAGTGTCAAATGAGGCTGTGTCTTACACCCTCCTCAATAAAGCACCTAAGATGAAGATATAAAAGATGGGTCTTGTTCAGTTTGGACAGGTTTTGGTGCACCCACCATTGGCTGTTCTGAACATGACACAAGTTCATTTGAATTAGTTTGTGGTATTCAATGATTGCTCCTCTTCCATAAGGAGACAGGGTTTGCTCATTTGAGACCTGGTTCACTGAATCTTGTGTACATGCTTTAAGTATGTGCTAAAGCTGTTTTCCCTCAAGTTTAAGTCAGCAGCTTCAGGTCAGTAGATTGCAGCTACTGACTAGGATTGTTGTCATACCAGTGTAGCAAAAATAATGGTTCTATAACTGTCATGAAAGTTCACCACTGTATCAAATTTTTCCTCAGACAAATTCCTCACACAGCACCAAAAGGGTGCCTCTCTGAGAGCATTTCAAGATATCAAGAAATTATTCTGAATAAAATCGTTCAGAATCAAATTAAATACAAACAAAGAGAAGAAATCTAATTAAGAAATATGAACTGTCATTCATCAGTCATAGACAGTTTAGTTTTTCAGCCAAAATCTCTGAGCTCAGATGCAAAGACAATACAGCTGTCCTTGAAGCTAATTGTGAGGAAGAGCATTTTAAGAAGCTCCAAAAAGAGTTCACAAGGGACATGAAGCGCAAATTCCATTCCTGCCCCCATAAAGATAAACACAAAAAACTCCAGCTGGAAACATATGGGCATAATGTGGACACTGTTTGTGTGTGTGTGTGTGTGTGTGTGTGTGTCTGTGTGTGTCTGTGTGCGTGCACGTGTGTGTGTGCGTGTCTGTGTGTGTCTGTGTGCGTGCACGTGTGTGTGTGCGCGTGTGTGCATGTGTGCGTGTGTGTGTGTGTGTGTGTACTAGGATATGGAGATTCAGGCCAAAAAAAGCTGAAACCTGCTCTGACCTCACTGTGACTCTCCAACAATGACAGCCGCAGAGAGAGACACATTAGCGTGCAGAGTCAGAATATGAAACTCAACAGTTCAGCTTCTTAATTACAACTTCAACTCTCTATGTAACTGTAGTTTCAGTGTTTGCTGGATTGGTTTAATATCTAAATGTTCAAAATAACAAATAGGTTCAGCATAGGAGGAGAAACAAGCTGTGGATATTTGGACTCCCAGGAATTGTGAGTTAGTTCTTACGGTATTAAGCATAGCCACTACTTTATCTAGCTGCACTGAATTTGACATAGTTCAAAACATACTATTTCAATGTAAAAGAATGTCGATCTATCTTTTATTGATATAACCATCACTCAACAATTCCTCAGTTCTAGAGAAAGACCCTATATACTCAGAAGTCAGCCTCTTAGTGGTTGATCTAGTGGTGTTGGAGGGCCTGCCAGATCAGCACAGCAGATTTGAACTTAGACCAAACAGAGGTCTTTGGCAGTAGTGAGGAGCTAAGACAAAATGCACACTACTGAAAAGTGTTATGTCTGTACATCAGAGCCCGAGTCTCTGCCATAGTAGCGTCATGTCGTTCCATGACTTTTAACATGCTTACGTGAACATTTACAGAGGAACTTATCTCTGTAGCCCAAGGCTAATTAAGCAGCATGACAGCTCATTAAGTATACATAATGTACACATTTTACTTGTATACATCTATACTGATTTCAGCACACCCATATAATTGTTATCATCACCAACAATACAACCACTGTGGCATTCACTGCAGACAAGATGGTACCAGGAGCTAAATGGATTTTCAGGGGAATTACAGAAAAAGAAACTGCGTTGGTGGTATAGAAGGGCCCGGCTCTGAGGGGAAAACAATGAGCCTCCTCTCTCTATGGACATAAAGGGGTAACCAAATCCCCAGAGCCCTCTCTCTGTGGATACGACTTGGAGATATTCCCAGTGTGATGGGATAAGTCTTCTTGTGCCAGAGCTGATCTCAGCACTGTCATTAGTGGTACAGTTCCTTCAACCTAAAAACTCACTGCTCTGAACACTGTCATTAGCGGGCAGAGCTGATCAAATGCCACAAATCGTATATGAACACACCCAGTTCCCAGCTGTGAGGCTCATGTCTATGACTTCTTCTAAAGCACAAGCTGAAAGAAATGCAAAGATCTGTGAATCGTACTATGGATTATTTACAATGGGTATAATATATATATATATATATATATATATATATATATATATATATATATATATATTCTTTATATGAATGTATCTGTTCAAATGTTGGAACATCTATGTAACTCTGCCATATCCTGATCAGAGAGGACCTATGACCTTTTTTAGAACCGTAAGTTCATCCCATGAGTGTTCTATAATTTGTTTCAGGGGACAAGAAAACAAGGACTGAAAGAGACTGAGGCTTAGTTATTATCCTATACAGTCCAGATTGCCAGATTCTTCGTCAATCCCCAAAAAAGCAATGCTGAAGTCACAGATATTCATGGAATTTTTCAGCAAAAGAACTACTTTGCCGAGGAGCAAAGACATCTAATGATATATGAATAATGCAAGGGAGGCACTTTGTGGCACTGGCACTTTTCCGGTATACATCTTATGGAGACATAAAGTGCTGAATAAGACCCCTGTTTGCCCCCGACATGTCAAAGAAAGTAAATAAGTGCAGAATGTTTGCTAGACTTACCCAAGCCAACAGTCCACGTCTCAAAGCTTAAACGTTCCCACGGTTTTTCATCCTTACCAGAGTGAGGCTTGCTTTGTGAGATCCCCTCTGCACACAGTCAAGTGACGGTCTGAAACTCACCAGCAACTGCTTCAAGACTAAAATGACCTTAAGATATTTCTTTTAAGCAAAGCCCACATCTCTCCGTCAGTCAAGCAGCGGAGCATAGTTTCACTTGGGCTAGAATCCAAACCTTCATGAAACCATTCTATTTCTGTCTACCATATGAGCAGAGCGACAAGGCTGTACTTTTCAGAGAGTCTGTGGTCAAGCATGTAATTGCACAGTTGACCAGTTATGGTAAAATGTAATTGTAGACCTCATCAGATCCAGCCCAACTGCCAACGGAGCAAGGTACAGGGATTTTTAAGTCTCACAAAAAACATTGCAGACCACATAAATAAATGAGGAGCTGGAATCCAGATGTGGGTCTGGAGAGAGGGAAGAGAGAAACAGAGGGAAAAAACAGAAAAGCCAGACAGTAGAACTGCAACCGCAGCAGAATGAAATCATATTTCTGACAAAGAGCGAGAGAGAGTTTACTTTCTCCCAGAAGTAAGAGGAGAAAACAGGGTTTGGGGAGGTGAGAGGATGTTGTCTGAGCTGATGTTATTCCTGGACTTTTACCACGAAACTTTCAAGGTGTCCCATTTCACCCGAGCCCTGGAAGTGACTACCTCTTGGAAACTTCTTTGATGAAAAGAAAATACACACATAAAAACATAAAACGCCAGCACGGACTGGTTTGAGTTATGGAGAAACACATGGTGAATTTCATATTCTCCTTCATGCCAGCAGACTCCTTTGAATAGCTGGTCAGTGTTCAATACTCTTCTTTCCTCACTCTGAGAAAAAAAACATCTCAGCTAACATACCTGTGAAGTACTGAAGCTCCTGCAAGCATACGCTGAGACCTTTTGAAGTCTTCAAACTTTTAGGACTTCCTGATTATTTTGCTGTAGCAACAGCTATTGTTTTTTCATAGTTAATGCACCAAAAGGAGTTGTACAGGAGTTGGTTTCTCACTCCTCACAATTTTACATTCACGTGAAATTATTAAATGAGCCACAGCTGTTCTCTATTAGAGCTGCTTTTCTCACTGGCAAGGGTAGTACATTGCTGGGAGAAAGACACAAAACCCAACCAAAGTCTGCCCTTGGCTTTCAGCTCTCCCCACAATTATCAAAATATGGAGAGGTTTTCCATTTTCCAAGTAAACTTTCCATCCAAATTCCAGCACAGTCCAGTCTCCAAAGTTGATTTCTTCCAGACAGATTGTATGGAGACTGAAAAAAGACAATAATAACAAATATCAGAAGAAGATTGCATGTCTGTGGTATGTGATATTATATTATTCTCTATTCCCTATGTATTATACATTTTCTAGACAGACTGCTCCAACAAACATGAAGAAATTAGATCTCATATCATGCAAATATCTCACCTGATTTATAGTCTTATGTATGTACTAAATATGTCTTATCCCTGAATTACAGCACATTTAACTAAGTCGGTAATTTCTCACTAAAATATATTGCTGTGCAGTTAGGCTAATGATATCAAATCTTTCATCTGATTATGTGTGATTAATTAGATAATGATCCCCAGAGGACACTATACCTCATTTCCACTACATTCAGATACGTTTCGTTTATCTTGGAACCTGTATTGTGCCCAAATTTCACTGTCAGCCAAAATTCCAGAGCGCTTCGCGTCACATTCGCAATCTGTGCTCCTATGCTGTCAGTATAACATGCAACCATTTCAAGTAAAAACACTTGAAATAAATTAAACATTATTTGTTTATGTCAGCTCTCGGTTCAGATTCGTATGAATAAGCGAAATGAGCAGAAACAAACAATACATTTTTTCTGTCCTTCCTACATTCCAAACAATGAAATTTACACACTGATGTTTAGACTTTATCACAAAAATCAGGGAATAAAATGTTATAGGCCAACAATGGTAGTCATCTTTCATTTAACCATAGCGGCTCCTATTACAGGTTTTAACGTTTACGCTTACCAGAGGAGGCTACCATCTGAGACGTTTAAATTCATACGTAAGCACACGTGATGAGGTTTTAAATGTTGACAGTAAAATTTGTGAATTGTTATTCTTGAAAACTCCTCACTGAAAATTTGTAAAGTCTTTTGCAATGACATCTGTCGGAGAACCGGAGTATCGCATCTGAAACTTACTCGGCAATGAAAAGCAGCAATCGCTCTCTTCAAGACGGTCCAACCTTCAAAGGCATGTTATTTATGTGAATGTGTAAATCGTAGTATACATTACATTTAAACCTCTGGAAAGTGAAGATGGAACGAAAGATTGTAAGATGTTGGCCCTCTAATTAACCACAACAGTCTGATCATTCCATTCTGTGTGAAGACATGGCATTCAAATAATATTTTAACGAAGTTCAATAATATGTTGCGTATAATAAACGTTATTCTGCTCCACAAAATCAAGTTTTGGAACGATAGCAAGTTTATAACTGTCTCATAAACCACGTGAAAGTCATCTATGAACCGCGAAACATTATCTGTACCTCTGGTTGGCAAAAATTTTCACAGGTGGCCAAGTACACTGACATATACATCGTCTACCGAACTGGTTAAAGAGAACACCGAAAACCAACCACAGTCCTGAATGAGGTGCTACTTGTCCAGGTGAAATATGTGAAAGGGTAAATTATCAGACGGATTTCTTTAAAATTCAGTTTTTGTATGCTTAAATGTGGCAATATTTGTATTTGCAAAATAGTATGGTCCCAACACAAAGCGCAAAGACCTTGAAACAAAACGCTTTAACATATTTTTCTCTCTCTCTTTACGAGAATGAACGAGGTTCAACAGTTCTTCGTTGGTTCGTTTTTCCGTAAGGTAACGCCAACACAACAGTTTCATTCATTAGGCCGCTTGTTACAGTTAATGAATCTCTAGCGTACAGAGTCAATTAAGAGAAGACTAATAATTTTGGAGCCATTTTAATTAGTCTAACCTCTCTCAAATCTTGTCGGGCAGTAGGCCTATACCGCCCCGGAATTAGCCATGCACAGCCCAGGAAACTCCAGAGGAGGACTGGTTTGACCCCTTGCAAATAATCCTTTTTGAGAAACACCGAAATGCTTATTTTTCTGGTATTGTGGTGATTAACAGAAATGTCTTATATCGTGATACATTAGAAAAAATCTTAATTGTCTGTGACTAATAAATCTTTTTCCAAGTAACCTATGTGGTGGGCTCAGGGCTGATTTCTCATTGAGGAGTGAGACATTCGGTTATTAGGCTGTTGTGTTGAGTTGTGGATAGTCGGTCAGTCTGTCACAAAATGACAAAGTTCATGTTTAAGTACAAGGGACATCAGGAACAACACAGACAAATTTATCTCATCGATGCACCTTTCAAGAATAACACAAGTACCCCAAACCCAAATGTATCTAAAATACATTTTAATCTTGCTGAAATTCACAATCATTACAATATTAATTTCTTGAATATTTCTTCATCAGTCTTCTTTGTCGTCTTCTATGATTTTTTTTAAACATACTGTACAATCATGTAATGTAAAGTGTTTTACATCAAGGCACAGGACACAGCCAATGTTAGGGAGCCTGGGACAGGCTTAAACTTTAATATTGTCCCCGAGATTAGGCAGAGCACTGCTGGGACGAGGGTAAGGGACATGGATCTCATGGTACAGGTGTGCTCTATGCCAAATAAAACAAAATAACCACTGCTGCTTTATTTTTATTTTAAATTAATTTCATATAAAAGAATAGATTTTATTTCTGCTTTTTTTTGTATTCCTTTGTCCGCATACATAACAAAAGTGCTCATTTTTTTTTTTTTTTTTTCGTCTTGTTTGCTATAAGCAAAATGAAACGATTATAACATTTTGGAGGTATGGATTTCAGTTTCTGGGTGGCTGTTGTTCTGTTAACCAGGAAAGTGGAGCAGTAGAGGCAATCATATTCCCCAGACCCCTATTGTGGATGTGATGTCATCGTGTTGATATGGGTTAATCTGTGAAGCAGAAGAGCAAGGTGGAGTGTGAAAAGGTTAGAAATCCTTCGAAAGATGAACCTGAGATATATTTTCAACATATCACACCTGATGCTTTCCATATTTACAGAATTAAGATCATGAGAATGAGTCTTATTTGGAGAAAATACTCATTTTTGTTTTAAAATGTTTGATAGCTTCAGTTGAAAGGTTTCCTATACTCTACAGGGTTTTTTATCCTAAGACGGTTCTTGGAGAGATAATCAACCAAAAGAGGAAGAAATGGAGGGAGAGAGGTATTCACCGTAGCCCTGATGGTCATGGGAGCGCTCACATCTGGATGTTTCTTCTCCGGCGGCCAAATGCTTTTGAGCCAACGTTGGTGGGCACAAAGTCACTGCTGCCCATCCCCCCCGACCTGCTCAAGAAGTCTGCCAGCCGGTGAGTCACGCAGGTAGCCGTGTTGCATGCTCGCTTCTGTGCTGTAACACTGCTTCAGGAGAGACAACTTAGTTAGCTAAGAGCTCGACTCTACGTACACACGCACGCGCACACACACACACACACACACACACACACACACACACACACACACATACACACACATACACGTACGCACACACATACACACACGCAAACACTTGAAGACCATATCATTACATACAAACATGGACAAACACTTTTATAAGTCAGCAAATTGAAACTGATATTGCTTCTCCATGGATTTATGTAACATGAAATAACAGGAGAACAGATATAATTCATCTTGATAAGTAATTTGAATACAAAATTAAGATTTTTCTTTAAGATTGGCAAATATCTTACCTGTAAACAAGACGATGATTTCATCATAATGAACTATTGAACATATGTGGCCTCTAATCCCATTCTGATTTATCATTATGTGATATTTTTGGAGACTATTGATTTTAACTCAAAATTTACCTCAGTCCTAAAAATTCAACATTAAACTGCAAAAGCTTCCTGATAGAAAAATAAGTTTATTGAACTGAAACATAGTCACACATGAAAAGATCCTCTTTGTTGTGTTGTATACTTGATTGTTATCATGAAGTGCTGATTTTTGATAACCAATTACAATTCTGAAGGAATTAACAGGCATATATAATATAATGTGCACTGTAAAAAATCACATTTGACTGAGCTTTCATGGATTTCTTAGAATCCTAATTTAAAATGATAATATCAGTTCAAATTTCCAATTCAACTCGTCATTCTCTGCCGAAAGAACAGCAACTGAAAACTCAAAATTGAAGAAAATGAAGGGGGACTGCAATCAGAAGTTATTTTTTTTCCCTCTGGGGTCAAATCAAGCAGGCAGAATCCACATGCACCAAGACAGTCATATAAAGAACATAAATGGAGTATAAAGAGGACAGCGGGGGAGGGAGGGGGGTTAGATGGAATCAAATGCCTCTCCGTAGCTTGCATAATGATCGTTCTCGGGCAGGCTGCGTTTCTTGCCCGGCGTGCCGGCACCGACATCCGTGCGGGGGAATGTTTGTAATTTGTGCAGCTCCTGGGACAGTTTGCCCAGGACACAGGTGCTGAGGTTGGAGCAGCGCTTGACCATTGGTCTGCCCTGGCTGTTAGGAGAGATAACATGCAGAAACAGGCTCATACTCTCAGGCATGCAGGTCCATGCGTCTCTAACTCAACCCGCAGTTGATACCACTAATGTCCCTTTGCACATCATGCATGAACAGTATTTGTTTAAGTACATCATGAGGAGACTACTTCACTTAACAAAGAGGAGAGAGTATATCAAAACATGCTGTTCATCAAAAATACATGCTCATAGCCATTTCACCACAGGTATCCATTGGTACATAAAACCCCATTCAAAACAGAAGAATATCATTAGCATCATGCAAACCATTCCATTCTCCATAATGAGCTATCGTGCTTTCGTTTGTTCACTTGTGACATTCCCTTCAAAAGCCTTGGGCAGGCAAACAGGCATTTTTGGACATGCCTTTAGGTAAAAGGGTAAAAACTGAACTGTAGCATGCACAAGGATTTACGACAGAGAATTTGCCTCAGCTTATTTTAAATGAAATGCTTAGCGCTAAGTATGGGCAGTTGCCCTGAGAACATACCTCTGTTTCATTAATTCCAACTGGAAGCAGAGCTACCGTGCACTTTGATTTCTCCTTATGAATTTAAAATGCAAAAGTTGACTATTTTTGAAAAATGAACAATGTGTTTCACCTCTCCAAAAATATGAATAAATAAATAAAAATAAATAAAAATGTAATAACCTGGAACCACAAAATCCTCAAAGCATCCAGATATGAAAAATTGTTACCTGTTTCCATCATTCACTTGCTGCTCCAATTCCTCCGCGGTCATTTGGAGAAACTCCTTAACAATGGCATTTAGTAACCGTCGAGCTTCATAGTCCGTGAGCGTGACTCTGTCTGTCATGGACTCTAAACCAGTTCTGCATATATATAAAAACCACAGTAGACAGTGATCAGCAGAAAAAAAATCAGCACCCAAGGGTTTAAAATTAAACTGATGGCATGCCGTGCTTCTCAGGCTAAAAGGCTTTGGTTGGCATTTGAAGGGATCTTGTCCAAGAACAAAAACAATCTGCTAAGGGTACTCTATCTAAAAGGCTGACACGGAGCCAAGATCAGATTTATGACAAAATCAATAGCTTTGTGAGAACTGTGAGTGGTCTAGCCTTTTTGTATACTGTGTATATCATTAACCCCAGTTATATTAAATAATTTCTAGCTTTTATTTCACAAACTCTATTTTGCGGCTACAGAAGAACATTTTCATTGTGATCAGTATGATCCAGTGAGGAGGAAGATTTTCATTTAAGTAAATTTATTCTCAGCACTTACTATCCATATTATTTCACTGTATGCACTATTGGTTACCATAAAGTTAAATCAGAAGTTTCCAAAATGCTTGCTTTAAGAGCTAAAATGTTCTTTTGCTGTTTTGTTTGATTGTGTTGGATTTTACGTGATATTTTCTGTAAACCTACACTCCCTTATATTTAATACTGAAATTTTCAAAAGAAAAAAAAAACTGGAAAAGCAAGGCAAAAAAAAATTATAAAGAGCTCTTTCCACAAGAAGATGTTTCTGAGGAATGCTAAATTACTGTAACCCTGTCATCTCTTTATTCATTTTCCTGTATGTCTGCCGGCCATTTTCGTCCTCATGCCTCACCTGGCTGGGGCGGCATGTGAGCTGTACATCTGGCAAATAACCAGGGCATAGGCAACGAGGAAGGCAGAGATCTTCAACATAAACATTGTTCCCTACAGCAAAAAAGAAACAATTCATCAGTTTTCCTGTACTTTTAAGAGTCTAAATTGGACAGTGAAAACAACCAATTTAGTAACCACAAAACCTAAGGATAAGGGTGGTACTTTTTTTTTCTTTGACCAGTTCAAGATCACCTTTTTGCATTTTATTTGAGCAACAACTAATGCCTGAAGCTTTCAGCTCTGATCTCTCTTACTTTTGTTACTTTCACTCCACAGCAAAGCAAGTCATCATATGGCTCCTCTCTCTCTCTCTCTCTCTCTCTCTCTCTCTTTCTTTCACTGTCAGATATGTGAACTGATCTGCACAGGACACCAAATCTATTCTCCCAAAATTCAAGAGTATGCAGGCATAACAGAGTTTCTTCGCCTTGAGTAAGCGCCAATATCACTTGGCATTACAACATTAAGCATGATACATAGGAACAGTGGCTTTAGCAAGGGACCCCCCCGACCCCACCCCACCCCAATCCACCCCACTCCAACCCCCCACAGTCCTCCCTGCAGACCAAGTGCATTAGTGTAATGAGCTTCCACCATACCCATACTAACAGGCAAGAGAGACAAGTGCTCTATCTCTCTGGCAAAGAGCCCCCGCAAAGCATCCCTCTCTCCTGTACTCCGTCCCCCTCTTACAGCTGAACAGAGCATCTCCATTCACTCCTCAGTCAACTAACTTCTGTACCTGAAGAAGGTGCTAGACTAAAGTCCTACAGCATCTTTTAAACGACTTAGAAATATACTGAATACTGACCAAGACATCACTGAATCCTGTTCATCTGCAAGTCTTAGGAGAAATTTTAACTTACCTTAAAAGTGTTAGTTTTCCACCACTAAAAAATATATGTACGTAAATGTACGAAGCGTGGAGTTGACTTGTCTCAACTTGTAGACCAACTCTTGTTTCTGTTGAATGTGACCACAGTGCACAAGCCTATATATCTACCACTAGGATTTGTGTATCGACTGTGTAGGTGTTTGATTATCTTCTGTCAGCCAATCATCCATCCCAGATGCACCAGGCAGCCAATGAGCAGTCGTTCCTTGTCCTGGCACAATAATAGGGTCTACAGCTTCACAATGACGTCATTCCTCGGCCACTAAGTGCTCCATTCACAAAATCCTGCAGTCATTTGAACCATCTGATATCTGAATTCGTATTGAAATCATTAATTAAAACAGAAACAAAACCAAAAGAATAGTAACAGCATCTCTTCGGAGCATTACAGTTTTTATGGGGTTCCAAAAATGTTGCATGAAAGCTAGTTTCCAACTGTCAGACCATTAAGCTCAGAACACAAAAATAGCTGGTAGAGCCATCTACTGGACAGAGAGACACATTTCAGAGTCCCTGTGGTATAATGGTTTGTCTAACTCTCTTAATGACACCGCAATACAGATTTTACAGAACCTGTAACCATACAGATTTCAATATACACTTTACATATCACTCCTTTTAAGAAGAAGTAATATTCATATGAGAAAAAAAATCCTGTCCACGGTTCCCCCTCCCTTTGCTGCCATGTGCAGAGTAAGTCTCACTCTAACAATACAATTGTCTCTTCTCTTTTACAGTGTGAATTGATTTGTTCCTAAATATGACGATTCTCATTGTAAATACCGATAATCATGTTTGTTCTGTGAAGTGGTGCACAGCTGAGAATCGATACAGCCGCCAATGTTAACGTGAACACTTTTTCAAAGCCAATTACAAAACTGTTTGTCAGGTGGTATCATCTAATTCCCCGTACTTTTCATTAGTGGGGAACATCTCCTGAAGGCTAGGGAGTGGAGGCCTCCTCCTGCGTCACAGAGAAACCCCATTAGACGCGATGAGCCTTTTAGTGCTATTGAACAGCAAACCACACCGATGGCACAGGCGTTAAATCACTGGGAAATGGAAGCAAGCTCCTGTGCTCTACTGCAGGCATGGGGGCAGGGAGGCATACTGATTGTGTGTGTATGTGTGTGTGTGTGTGTGTGTGTGTGTGTGTGTGCGTGTGTGTGCATGTGTGTGTATGTGTGTGTGTGTGCGCGTGCATGCATGCATGCATGCGTGTGTGTGTGTGTGTGTGTGTGTGTGTGTGTGTGTGTTTTAGCAAATACCAAAAAATCTGAACTGTGCCAATGTTTCTTTGTCTCCTTAGTGTATTGTTGTCTATTTCACTGTACCTGTATGTGTCCTAGTGTGTGCATTTGTCTTGATATAACAGATTGGCACTATATTGCTCTGTCTTCCAGTAAATGACTCTGTGTGTATGTGTGTGTGCGTGTGTGTGTGTGTTTGGGGCGCGTATGCACAAACAAACTTCTACTGTTTTTTTCTCCATTTCAGAGAGGGTCACCCCGGCCTCTGGAGACACCTGTTTTCTAAGTTCTCGTGCTCCAAACTTTTGGGTCAATAAAGCAACTATTCAGATCAGATCTATTCCATCACATCAGGACTCATCCATCCATCCACGGTATTTTTGAGGACAGGTCATGATTTTACTTCCAGCGCTAAAATTTTTTTTTTTTTTTTAGTCCTGTGGTAATCTCCCTGTTTTGTCATTCTTTCTTTTCTGTGAAAAGTTGATATTTGTTGCTATTAAATCATGTTTCTGAATATAATGTACATTTTGGCACACAAGGCTATAATTTTCTATCCAGTCTGGAAAAATTCAAGAACAGCACAAATAAATGAAGGAAATATCATTGAAATATAACTTTCTCAGTTCTAAAAGTCTAAGGTATGGAATGCCGTGGCAAGCAGTGCTACACTCACTACATAATCACTCTGGTACACAGACTATGCTTGATTACATGACCAGATTTCCTCCTGTATATTTAGTTGTTTTAAATACTCTAGAACTTTCTACTTACATTTTGCCTTTTCTGTGGCTCAATAATTCCATAACAATCAGTAATTCTGCCCTGTTTCAATTATACTGTGATTCTGAGAAACACGTAAGCGGTTCGAGTGTAAAAACATGATTTTTTTGGTTTTTGACCATTTGTCTCTTGCACTGTACATCATGGATGTGTAAAGAAAAGAACCTCTTAACCAAAATTTTGTCTGAACTTTAGGTGTATGCTGAAAGCCTAAATTGCAAAATCTGTCATTGCAACTGGAATATCTGTGTAGCTCTCCAGAAATGGTTCAGAGGTATTGTGAAACACTTTTGACCAATGTATTTGTATTTTCCATCATAACACATAAAGAACTGGGAGTGGGGGGGGGGGGGCTGTAATACTTAGGCAGAGCTTAATGACTCTTATGTTGAAAGAGCAATCAGTGTACCACAACAGATACATCAACCAATTAAATTGCAATCAAAGTGTTTTATTGCTTCGAGTGAGCTACATTCTGTGGAAACAGATCAGTGTAATATGTAACCACCTGTTGTAAAATTTATGTCGGGATTATCGTGGAGATTACTGTTGCATTAAATGCTCGCCTTCAATTAGAGTGGACACTCGCAAATCACTGAAAAAGGAGTAGATGCTTGGACAAAGAGAATTAAACCAACAAGAGGGGAAGAGACCATTATTAAAAGATCATGTGAAGTGCCATTTAACTTGTTAGCGTAGAAGATACTGTTTGCAGTACACATCCTTGGACATTAAGGAAATTAGATTTAATTGTTTAAGTGTTAGTGCATCAATCACACCCACAGACCAGGATGTGGAGAAGGTTTTTTTTTTTTCCTGTACCCATGACATCATCCACTGGAGACTAACACAAAACAAATTAAGGAGCCCATTTCTCTGTCTGCTCTTTTCCCGTGCACATTAAGAATTGAGGACTTAAGACTAGCATAAGGCTACATCTCCCTCTAAAGCAAAGCTGTGAATTCAATATAGTACATACACATTAGTACATTGCATTGAGCGTTTTATGGAATAAAGAACTGTTGTAAGATACTGGAAGCTTGGGCAACACATAGAATGACAGCCCCATATTTAAAACAATATACCTCTATATTGTTTAGTACATTCAGGAAATGGGCAAGCCCTTAATTAACCCTCCTAACAAGACATATGTTGCGATGAACATGGGTGTGAACATTGACTATACTCTATTTCAAATGCAGTACAAACAACATATTTTTTTGTCTGCTTCCATGCACATGTGTTCTTCTGTTCAACTTGAAACTGTTAACTGCTTTGTTTCTTCCAAAGAGACAGGGCTCCATTCATGAAGAGAAAAGGTTAGCTACATGCAAAATCTGCATTTTTGTTATTTGTAAGAGAATCACTTCTCATGAACATAATGAAGATGAAAGCTAAATCTCAATGCAGTACATTGTAAGCTGTGGGGAACTTCATGCTCAACATGCCATGGTTTGTCTAAATTATCTCTTTAATGGAAAATTGCTGGCAATTGTCCTCCAAAAAAAACTGCTACCCCTATTTAAGGATACAGCGCAAATGCTTCTGAAGGTGCCGAGACAAAACTGAAAATGCTATCAATTCAAAATATGTTTAGATTTGTTAAATATTTGTTTGTACTTGCTATTTTGGGAACCCCAGATACAGTGGCAATCGCAAGCTTTCTGGAAGGACACCAGGTTTCCCTAAATAGTTAGCCATTATATAAGCTCATAGAGTCATAGAAAACGTTATGATGCTATCATGGATCCAGGATCTCTAGAGACCATTCCAGCACTGACGCTATTTACGTTCATAGAAATCTCAGCAACAAGCACAATGCTCTTGACTATTAGATAACGTTTATTGAAAGAAATGAGAAACAAACTCACAGTTTCTCCACACCACCCACTCCACAATTCCTTTTAGGTAACTTACATTTTCTGGTATAGAAAATTAATGTGGGTCAGGTGATGAGTACTCTTAAGGTATTCTGTTAAACATAGAGAAAAACAGGAAAGTATTTATTTCTGAAAGAAAATCCAATTAATTTATTTACTCAGAGTTTTAAGTTGAGAGACAAAAGGAAATGAAATATGGAGCTCTATGTTGCGAAATGTCACCTTTTTGTAAAGTTTACTTTGCAGATTGACAAAAAAAAATATCTGAGTTAAAATATTTAGGTTAAAGTAGGTTGCTGGGATGTGCAACTAAGAGAAAGCAGTAAACAGATCACAGTACCTTCTCTCTCCATCTTCCTATTGATTGTGTTTTATCTTCGGCTCAGTAAACTGGAATGTAACATCTTGCAGAATCATATCTAATAGTCATTTTAGAAGAACTGAGATTACTTTTCAATTTAGATAACTATCTTTATTTATAACATAACATTATAGTTATGTCACCATATATGTTATGCTTTTATTTTTGCAAACACCGTCAATGCACTGTCAGTGCTAGGAGCTACAGTGAGCAAAAATTCCACTCTTCCTTAGGCCTCAAATTAAGACTGAAGTTGAAGTCATTTCTATGCTAGCAATCGTCTAAGAGAAAGCAGTAAACTGATAATAGCACCTGATCTCTCCATCTTCATATTGATTGCTTTTTACTGATTGCCTTCAGTAAACTGGATTGTTGCAACTTGCAGATTCAAATCTAATAGCCATTTTGGGAGCCTTAGCTTTATGGTGCTAGCATGCCACAACATGTGTAAATCTGCTAAATCTGATACATTAAATCACTCTCTGACAAGTAGATCAATCACATTTGATTATCCTCTTAACAGAGCGTTTTCTGAAACTTAAACAAGTCGTCTTGTTATGGCAATGTTTCAGGAGCTGTGTCAGTGTAACTAAATCAGTGTCAATCAATAATTTTTATACAGGGTGTTAAATCGAGCCTAATGGTGGATAACCCTTGTATGTAATGTGTCATGTCCATGTGACTCAGCTTGTTGCTTTTGATTCTGTATTGTGTTGTGTTAGGCATTTGTTGGCTATGTTCCATCAGTTAGCTAAACACCACTGAGCAAGTACGAACCACATGTTCAGACAATTTTTTACATTTTCCAGAAATTATATATATATATATATATATATATATATATATATATATATATATATATATAGAATGAAAAGGCCTATATATGCATGAAAAGGCCTTATTGTCAGCCACATCTCTTCAATTCCCTTATAATAACATAGGTCAATAACTTGATCAATAACTGTTAAATAAATGAGCAAAAAAAAAAGGGGAGGAAGAAGAAGAAGCAGCAGAAGAAAAAAACATAGCCATAGCAAGACTTGCCAGATCTATATGAAAACCTGGCTATGTGGAAAATGGAGCTACAAAGAGTTTTTAAAAGAAGCAGACATGAATAAGGTTTTTTTTTTAATAGCGGGGAAATGTAGCCAGCAATGCAGTTCATCTCCTGAAGTATCCTCCCTCATTAGCTCTATGACTACTGCAGAATTAGATGACATAGTGCTTTAGTAGCTTTGTTAAGAGGCCAGAGAAATACTTTAGATTTCAGTGATCATTGATACTTTGGGCTATCCTGGTGTTCCACAGCTGTCAATCACCAGGTTATAAAACTCCAGAACTAACTCTGTGTCTGAGACTTCTATTTTGAGTAACATACAACAATACTGAATTTATTGAAGTGGTGTTAGCTAGAAATGAAGACAAAATGAATATGTATTAATGTTATTGTTTCTGTGGAAAGGGTGTAACATTTTATGTATCCTTTTATAAATATTATGGCAGTCCTTGAAAGAAAAAAAAAACGATTGTTTTCTATGATATGCAGAGGAGGTTGTCGAAGGGAATGATGAATAACAAATAGCTATGAGTCAACATATGGTCTGTCTTGTTAAGCCATGACAACGTTACCAAAAAAAATTAATCAAAAAAATAAATAAATAAATAAAAAAACATACACGTTTCTCTTACTGAATCTTGGGAGTCCAAATAATTACTCATTAGAAAACAAAACAGTGGAAAAGAAGTAAGTGGTGAGAGGGAGAGTCCATTGGGAGGACCAGCAGATTGAACGTCTGCCTGTGATCATAACGTAACGGGCAGGAGCCTGCCAGAACAACACCCACCAGAGATCGAAAAGAAAGAACAAGATAAAAAAAAAAGCAGAACTGTCACACAAACAAGTCTCAGTGCAGGCCACAACATAAGCATGGTATGCTCCAGACATCTCTTGCACCCTTCTGAAATATTCAAGTGCCTTATTAATGAAAATACACAAAATGTGAAGATAGTACCTGAAGGAGATACAAGAGAAGAAGACTAGCACTCCTGAAATGCTGTTTCTGAGGGAAAACACCCCCAAGAACACACAGAGAATCACCATAACAATGTCATAAGACCTGAAGTGTACAAATGTATGTGTCATTTATGATTATGTTTTACTTCTACCTCATTTACGCACCTATATATCTGTGAATATGTGTGGCTTGAACATAGAAGATCCAGTCTCTGTCACATGAATTTCCCTTTCTCAAGTGTCCAAGTGCCATGCTGAGTACATGATTTTTAAGATATTGTTTAGTCATGCAAGCATGCTAGTTCCATGAAGCAGTTAAGTGAAGAATTAACCACTGTTATAGAGGGTTCCCATGGACAGAATTCGTGCAATTTCAGTACTCAGAAAGAAGTTCGTGGTTTGTGTCGGTAGAGTCTGTGTTTAAGGCAACATGGGGTTGAGTTCCACACCCAGCACCTGAAACAGCTAGATCAAATAGCTTCATAATTGCAGAGAAAAAAGGGGGAAAGGTCTCAATGGTCCAAAAAAGGGAGGTCTCAATGATCCATTTCAACTTGGTCCACCACAACTTACAAGAGAAGTGACAATCCCAACTGAATTCAAACCTAAGAATTCACATAACATAGCAAAAATTATCCCTGAAATACCTTTACATAATAGTTAATGTGTAATGATATATACACAGAGAAATATAAAACCTTCCTTAAGTTCACTCTCACAGATAATGGACAGCTGACTCCTCTTGAGCACCTGCAGAAAGACACAGAATATAGGTATAAAAACAGAAACACTTTATAAACACTGAATATTTTGTTTAACTTGGTTAAGATGAATATTAGAGGTTAAGATGAACGTTAAGGGTTGGATAACTGATTGTGAAAGAAGGAGGCTCTGATTCGGTGGTAAGACAGTGCAGTGGCTGCCAAAGGCATTTTGAGGAGAGTGATCACATGTGAAGAGTTCATTTGAAATCATTATAGTGGAAATTATTATTATGTGACTCAGGTAATATGGAATGACATCCATTACCATTGCAGATAGGTCCAGTGAGGTGAAAGCTGCAGAAAAGATTGAATTCAACTTTTTTGTTGGCCATGTATGGTCTCCAATGAACAGACTGTGGGCCTCATCTGTTCATTTAAAAATATGTCAAAATAAGAACGAAATACTCTTTTTTTTACATGGCTTAAAAACTTGCGTAAACAGTAATAGCAGGTCATTGCCGTTTTACATCAGTACTATCTAGTTCACCCTTTTCAAGGGAAAAAATGTTGTTGTTATTAGAGCCAAATTGCTGAGTCAGGACTTTGTAAAATGCAGGAAATGAGAGGATTGCACATTGCATTTGCATGTTCTTGGGCAGGGCCAGGAATCTTAAAGTCAATGAAGATGTATCGGTGCTCATAAACCTCACCAACAATGCTGTCCATTCATTTCAGAGGAAGCTGGCAATCTTCAGCCCTTCAGTTAACCTGATAACTGAAATACCAACTGACTTATGTAGACTTGGCACACAGAGGCAGTAATTGTCATTAGGCAAAAGGCATTTGCAGAATTATTCATACTGCTAACCTATTTTAAGTGAAAGGAATGAAAGATTCTTTTTTTCATTGCGGTTAGATCAACCATAATCCCATTTTGTTAGATTCCTGTTCACATCAATTATAAGTTTTTACAAGAGAAGAAGAGATTACTCAGTGTTTGAGTTTGAGTTGTCTTTCAGTTTTTTGGTGTGATGGTGTAAGTATTTGAAAGGAGCAACTTTCCAATGGAGGGCCTAATCCTGAACAGCTAGGAATTTAGACATTGGCAGACATGGGACGAAGGTATCTGATGAATTTAGGGCAGTCTGATCCCAGTCCGATCAGTTCTAACAATCTCCTGATAAGCGTCTGAAGTGTCCTCACACAACATTCTTGTCCTCTTGTAGGCAATGCTGCCTTCTGACAGCGTGGTCACTACAATTCACAGGCTGACTGAACCGAAACAAAAAATCCTCTCATTGTGACATTTCCCCAAATAAATCCCCCAATCACTGAAACACAGCATATTTTAAGAAAATTAAAATGCTGAAATTAATGCGTTTCTTATGAACAAAGATTGTGAACATAATGTTGGGCAGTTTTGGTTTGGACATGTCGTGTTTGATTTTGGATAACTGGCCTTGTTTACTGTCTGTGTAATTCATGTTGTTTATGTGTAACAAATAATTCGTGTCAAGTATCTTTTGAGCATTTAGCGGGATCAACTGCTGAACTGTTTAATGGTCCCAAGAGATGAACCAAAATATTTTAACATAGTGCCTGTAGTTTTAGCCATAACGAGTACACAGTTGCACAACTGTATCAGGAGTGGGTCACAAAAAATCTGGCCTATTAGGTCTATTCGGTCCTACAATTTAGTTGAGCTAGTGCAACATATCTATGCCACTGAACAATTTTTTCAGAGAGCAAGTTTAAGGCTCACGGACTTATATTTGTATGCATAATAATGTGAATTGTCATGCTGTCAGGGATCTTTGAATGCATGAGCAAGTGTGCATCAGTCTATGCTATGCAGATACTCACATACTATATATATACAGACAAATTATTTCACTCCACTCTTAAACACCCTTCTCCTTCACTTCTCTCTCTCTCTCTCTCTCTTTCTCTCTCTCTCTCCCTCTCTTTGTGTCTCTTTCTATCTATCATCTATCTGTCTATCCATCTGTGTGTGCGTGTGTGTGTGTGTGTGTGTGTGTGTGTGTGTGTGTGCGCGCGCGTGAGGGAGAGAGAGAGAACGCAGTGGGTTGGAGCAGCTATGCACAGTGACTCAGGCCCCTCTCCATTTGAAAAATTAAAAAAGGAGGCTGTTTGGCAGAGGTAAATGAAGCTCTTGGAGCTGCTGAGCTCAGCACAACCCCACGATCTCAATCACAAAGGAGGCGCACTGATGTAATGGCTGTCGCTGGTGTTGGCAGAGGTGCAAGCCCCGTCATCTGCAGAACGCTCTAATTCATCCCCCCTCAGACCAAGGGTACATCAAATATCATTAACAGAGTCAGGGCTCTCTTAATATCCTGCCACTGGAAACCACGACAGTGTTGTGGTCATTGGAAGAGAAGCAAAAGAGAATCTAGAAAAGGAATTTCGATGCTTTTTCTTGAGTGAGTTTATATGCCTTGTTTTTGTTTTGTTTTTTTCTTTTAGGCCGTGCTAATGAACGTTGTGTACTCTACCGTCAAACCTGTGCTGTGGTTTACCAAATGTATCACAAAACCCATCTGAAATGGACAGCAAGGGCTACTGTTCAATGAAAATATAATCATAAGAGATCACAAAAAGTATACCAGAAATGATATAAGTTAAAAAAAAAAAAAGAACTAAGGATCTGCAGACTGAACAGAGAGTGACTTGTACCTCTATCATTTTTTTCAGGTCTGAAAAACATAAAACAATATTAGAGAAATAGCACTGGTTTAACAAATGAGTGGTCAAGAGAACGTAGATTTTGAGAGGCAAACATGCGTAGCAGTCTCAAGCTTTTTTTTTTTTTCAAGCTTTTTAGCAGGACACTTTCTGTATGAACTCTTTTGCGGAAATTAAAATTAGCAATTACTTTCTTTGTCAAGACATAAAATAAATCTTAAGGAGGCACCCAAGAAAACAAATTCACCATGATCAGTAGCGATGCTATCATAAAACTACATGCCATATGCCTTCAATACATTTGGTTAATATTGCCATCTAGTGGTAATTTTCTCCAAATATTGGTTGTCATAAATGTTTGTCTCATCCTGTTGCACAAAGGTTGCATTTTGAATGTCCCAAAAACTTTAAAAAGTCCCAAAGACTTTACTGAAGTCATCACGTATTCATTTAAGTCTGACTGTCCTCTCCCCAAAACGCTGCTGTGGGTTTAAAGGTTGTTTTCAATGCATTTATGTACACGATTGTGTCTAAGTTTTCAAATATATGTGTAAAATTTCTAATGCAAACATTTCCTTATCTACAACTATAAAAGACTTATAAAATGAAGAAATGTAATCATCCATACATTTGATTTGATTATGTGGTCTATTCCTCTGTGTAAACCCAGCAAGGGGAAATGAGATGAAACCTTTGGGCAGACACAGATGGGCAATGTGGAAAATGTGAGATACCAGAGATTGCGACACCATGAAGAATGCATCACTTCTGTCATGAGGCAAAAACTATCCCCTTTTTTCTTGCATATATTATTGGATTGAACAAGTTCTTGTTTTAGAATTCTAAATACCTTGATAGTGATAAATTAAGAATTTTAGCTGTGGCACTGATTCAAAGTCATTTTGATGATATGTGTACCAGCTGGTATACTGAAACCATATATGCTATCAGATATAATCTACGAACAACCCAAAGGAAGTTCAGAATAATTTGTCTGAAGCTACACACCACAAATGATAATTATAGTAAAGTCAAATACAAGATCTTGCGTTTTAAAACCTGTGCCAGGGCTGTAATAAATGACACAGACACAGACGCAGTATATTTTCGTTGTACTCCAAGCCGGTAGATGGCGGTAAGACGTCAATCTTTGTATTCGTTGGTTCATGAAACGCCAAAAGAAGATGCTTTCAAACAGCCAATCAAAGTGTTGGATAGGCGGCTGATTTAGAGGCAGACATGGTGAGAATGATTGTTCATATTTTTATTTTCAAGTTATTAAATGCCAAACCAAACATCTTAGTTTTACCGAAGTTCACCATTGTAGCCATTATGATTTTATGTTGTCGGCAGTGAGATCAGCAGTTGAATTTGAACACGAAATAACAACACGTTTAGTTTTCTTGTAGCAAAAAGGAGGGACAGTGAGTAAGCGTTTGCAATAGTCCTGTGTAAGAAGTTTGCTAGCCTGCCGGCTAATTTCATTCAAGTTGTATTGAACAGTAGTATGGTTATATAGATTTTGGCAAGCCTTGTCTGTATATTAAACATGCTGAACATTTGTTTTCAGTCACTCTGTAAATTATTCAATCCGTTCATTTTATAAATTACGTAACTTTTAAAGTGAGCCTTCAATAGGTTTTGTATTTGCTAGGTTAACTGACTAGCTAGCGTAAGCGATGGAGGAAGGCCCTGATACACATGAAGAGGGTCAGGTTGTTTGATCGGCCGTTTACATCCCCAGTAACCCTGGACACATGTAAACACAAAACATACAGTTATTATCAGCCACTTAATAATGCCCGAATGTACTGAATGCTAACTACGTATCATATCATCGCGGTAAGCTGTTAGCACGCGAACGTTCGCCCGTTTTAGTTTCGTTTTCCTCCAGCGCTTGGATTGCTCCAGCTCGTGCATTTAACTGTTAACTTGCATTTAGTAGTCGGCTCTCTGATATTTATCGGCCGGTTTCACTATAACAACATAAACGAAAAATTAATTATCTATGCTGCTAATAGTAAGCATAGAGGCGATGTTGAGGCCCCACGCACAGTAGCAGGCACCTACTATTAGTTTGTTTTACCTAGAAAGATTCCATCAAGATTGCTTATTTTATGCATAATATTCTTTCAAATAGACTGCTCTAGATATCCATCACAACCTGCGTGCGTCGTTATGTTCTTCCCTTGGTATGATATTTTTTGTGACAAGCCTTCCCCAGAGCGCTAAATCCTAAAGTCAGGTCTGATAAGAAGTGCAGGTATCTTCATATTATTTGAACCAGCGGTTAGCTAACATTTGATCTTTGGTAACTCCAGATGGCCTTTGAAGGAAACATATATGTGCATTATTAATTGAATAGAAATACAATGCTGTGGGGAGGAGAGAGGACGATAGTTGACAATACCTTGGATCAGTACAGTTAGGCTGTTCTTATACTTCTCAGATGCAGCATCAAGACGATTATGTAAGTGGAAAATAATACAAAAGGACAAACGTTACCTCGCATCACGTTAACGTAACTTTATTTTTTTCTTCGTAGTTCCGAAACCAGTATGACAATGACGTCACTGTATGGAGTCCACAGGTAAGAACTCTTTGGCAAATTGGAAAATTTTGCTCATTTGCCTAAAACCTATAAATTGTAGATCATTTGGCTTGTCTTCATTTGTTTTAGGGACGCATACATCAGATTGAATATGCTATGGAAGCAGTGAAACAAGGCTCCGCAACAGTGGGGCTTAAGTCACACTCCCATGCAGTTCTTGTAGCACTTAAGGTAAAGTTTAAAATGTGTTACGCTGATGTTTTGCCCTCCACTTCATGTTACCACTACTCTGTGTGAATTTTGTAAGTTTCCAAGAATTCATTCATTCATTTTTTTTTAACTGTGGTCATTTGTACAAAAGCAAAACAAATATGTATTGTGTTTATTTAGAGGGCTCAGTCTGAGCTGGCAGCTCATCAGAAAAAGATTCTCCATGTTGATAATCATGTGGGAATTTCCATCGCCGGCCTGACTGCTGATGCCAGACTCCTGTGGTACGTGTGTGTTTTTGCCATAAGCCGTAGAGGTTACAGTTACAGAAAAACTGGTTCAGTTCTCAGATCATCACTGTTTTTTCTCCCTCTTTACTACCATAGCAACTTTATGCGGCAGGAGTGTCTGGATTCCAGGTTTGTGTTTGACCGGCCTCTTCCCATATCTCGGCTTGTTTCGCTCATTGGAAGCAGTATCCTTTTTCAGCAGATATCTGGTTATATGGAGGATTTTGTGTGAAAGGGCATTTCTGTCAGGGAAAGTGCTTTCCTTACAATGTCAGTTCGGGGACCTATAGCTGTTCTAGTTAGCTGTAAATAAACACATCTGGTTTTTGTGAGCAAGCGTTTTATTTGTTCATCAGGTGGGACTGGCCTTATAATAATGGGTTAAAACCAAATCTGTACAGTTCCCATGGGTCTCTAACTGTGAAACTTCACATAGTTAACCTCCTTGACACATTTCTCAGAAACCCAGATTCCCACACAAAGGTATGGAAGAAGGCCATATGGTGTAGGCCTCTTAATTGCAGGTTATGATGTAAGTACACATTGGTTTTAATGTTTTGAGAGATATTTCTTTTTTTTATTATTTAAGTGACAGTCCAAGACCAGATATATCCATTTTGCTTCTAGGACATGGGACCTCATATCTTCCAGACCTGTCCCTCAGCGAACTACTTTGACTGCAAGGCCATGTCCATCGGAGCACGCTCTCAGTCAGCCCGTACTTACTTAGAGAGACACATGGACAACTTCCTTGACTGTGAGGACTATTATACATTAACAATATTATACATACAAAAAAAATTGCATTTTAACAATACAAATGTCATAAATTCTAACTCTCAGGTTTAACACTTTTCCCACTCCAAGGAATACACCAGGTCTTGTTCTCATTGTTACTGCAGGCTCACGCATTGTCTGTCTATGTGTTTTTGAATTGCATTAATGAAAGGTAATCTGAACGACCTGGTTCAACATGGCCTGCGTGCACTCAGAGAGACTCTTCCCGCAGAACAGGACCTCACCACCAAGGTTTGACCTTCAGAGCCTCACTGTCTTCACCTGCTCACGTCAGTCTCACGCTCAGCTCTATGATCACGACCTAAACTCCCAAACGTTGTCTTTCAGAATGTTTCCATTGGAATTGTGGGCAAAGACATGGAGTTCACTATCTATGATGACGACGATGTTGCTCCTTTCCTTGAAGGTCTGGAGGAGAGACCCCAGAGAAAGGTAAATCAATATTATTATCAATATTATTTGGATTAAAACACACCCAGTGTCAGAGTCAGTATATCTTGGTAAATTCTTCACATACATGTGGTCCAAGTTTTTACTGGGTTGGATACCTAAATAGAGGATGGGAAAAAAGATTATTGCTAACTTCTACTTGTGTGTGATGCAGGTTGTTCAGCCAGCTGATGAACCAGCTCCAGCTGCCTCAGATGAGCCAATGGAGCATTGAGAGGGCCAAAGAAACACGGTGGTTACACGTGAACCGCTGATTCTTTGTTATATGTCAGACCTATTTTGCCCAGAATCCAAGGCAGCCTGTCTTTCACTTAACCTCTTTTGGTTGCTGTTCAGAGGAACAGCTGTGACATTTAACCTACATACATGACATGTACTTTGTGCTAATTGCAATGACTGTACGATTTTTTTGGTTTTCTATCTGTATGGAGTTGAACTCAATAAAAAAAAAAAAAAAAAGAGGGTGGTGGAGTGGTGCTGTCATGAGCATATCTGTACTTGCCTGACAGAATTGGTTGTTTTGGGACCAGACTGAGGTACCTCATGTCTCACTCAATTCAGTTTAGAGTATTTGTTGAGTTAAAATGATTTAAACTGTCAGGATTATGAGAGTAACAAAGCTACTTACTGCTACTTCCATCAGCAAGAAGGGCAGGGAAAAGTACTTGTTTTTATCTTTTGTCCCCCTGTGAGGGAGGGAGGAGGTGTGAACCAAGATGTCATTGCCTCCTTTTCTTTATAAGCAGCAACCAAGGTAACAACTTACCTAAGATAACGAAGAATTCCCTCAGACCTAAATTATTTAAATCATTCTATTTTAGCAGACTATAATATCGATACAGCACATGACATGTAGAAATGAAAATATTTTATTGAGTGCACTATGTGTAAACTAAACCAGTGATATATAACGAAAGTGGAAAAGAAACAACCTAGACAACTTCCTTACATCATTTTGGTATGATTCACATTGAAACATACAGTGAACATGTTAAATAGATAAATAACAGACAAAAAATAAATAGATAAATAAATAGTAAATGTAACCAACCAAAAGAGACTGCTTTCTATTTCACAAGCCTTACAGTAGTATGGAGTTCAAAATGGCATTAAGAAAACACTCATCCAAAGCTAACAAACAATCAAGCTCCTACGTTATCAAGACAATTTAACAATTTACTTTTAGAAGTTTCAATTTCAATGCAGTATTAAGGGCCAGATAAGCAGCAGGACCCTGAACTGTATTTTAAGTTTTTACAGTATAAGATATTTAATCAACAAAAGATCATAAAAAAATGAAAAAAAAAAAAAAAAGCAGATATTTTTAGTTTTCTTATTCATATTTTCATTGAGACATAATGCACCTGGAGAGTTCATAAATGTAAAAAAAAAAGGGGGGGGGATACAAAGCTTATCACTGGCATCTCTCTCTCGAACCATATTTAAATATGTTAAATACTATAATCATCCAACAATATCAACATCAGTGCCTGTGGTAATACAAATTATTACCAATGTATACCTCAGATTTGTGCAAGAGTGCATTCAACATCACAGAACTGTTACACAGGAAGAGGAAGTTCATTGGAAAGAAAAAGAAAGAAAGAAATCAGTCTAGAGGTACTCTAAGGCTAGTGCTGCCCAGGCTGTACAATAACAAGATGAAGAGATGTGTGACTGAGAGATGATGTGTTAAAAAGTGCAGCCTCCACAAAAGACCCTGAGGTCACATCCCTGCAGAAGAGTGGTCCCATCATGCACCTCTTCACACAGAAGTAAAAGCCAAGAATTATCTCCTTGGGCCAGAGTCAAGATTATCAAAAATGAGGTTCACGTTTTCTGCCTGTTGAAGCTGCACCCTACTTCTGAAGGTTAATCCTAGCCGGACCCCCCCCCCCCCCCCCCCCCAAATTCAGAAATAAGGGAACAATGATAAAAACTGGTTAGCAACAAGCTTTCCCTATCTCTTCACTCTGTAATAACTGAACTGAGAAGAATCCATGCAATTAAATTAATTCATTGTCATCTCGGATTCATTCTTGTTCCTCCGTCTCAGCACACTAGAGCATGAATCTGTCCAGTTGAGGTTGTACTTGTCCTCTTGCATATCTTCAGGGAAATCCTGGTGTTTGAACCCTTGTGCTTGCTCTTCATAGACAGCCTCATCCTCTAATCTACCCTCCCTCTTACCTTCAAAGTCCACTTGATCAGCTCCACTGACAGCATCATCTGACACTTTATCCTCAACATCAATGCCAGGACCTACATCATCAGGCACTCCTGCGTCCCCTCCAGTTTCATACGACAACTCTCCTCCATCCTCCAGCTCAACACCCCCATCCACAGTCTCTGTCTCTTCACTGGGCTGGTGGAAATGACCATGCCTACAGCAGCGGTGATCCCACTCCTGGTGTGGCTCCTCTGGGTAGTCTGTTTAAACAAAGGCTCAACTCAGTCATACGTAGAGATCACTGATTCACTGTAGAGAATCAGTGTACTTATTAGTGAGCTAACAGTTTAGAAAATAGTTTTACTACATACCTGTCTCTAAAGCTAACTATTCAATTGATGTTTAATAGTTTAAAACAGGCTTGGACAATGATTTGAGAAACTTCATCAGCGATACATCTCGAGTTACACATTGAATACGTTCAATACCGTGTGTGCTCCTGTGTATACATGAGCAGGTGATCCACTCTCCCAGGATCATATTGCCTTTGTTTACTGTCCTTCCCTATTCTCTCATGTATTGACAGTCATTCTTTTTAGCAAACTCGAAGATAACATGCCTCTCCACTGCCTTCTGCTCAGGAAAGGGGTCTATCCAGTTTGAAAGGGTTCTATAAATTCACTGTATATCTACAAAGTAAAAATGTATTTTTTTAATTCAAAATGTAAAGTATTTATGTTTTATTTGATGTAGCACCCTGAGTCATAGCTTCAGCTACAACTCTGACATATTTCATACAAGCCACACGTCCATTTCACTTACTGGAATTTAAATAAGTAGAAGTACAGGAGGTTATTTATACAGAAATTTGTGATTTCAGATTTAGACTATGGGTTGCAAACTAACTTATACACAATAAAGACATGAAAAACTACCTTCTTACACCACTAATTCACAAATCCTTAATTTTAAAGCGCTAAATGGGAAGTCATTTGTTACACGTAATTCGCAAACACCAATGATCAGTGGTGTACAAATCTTGGACACCATATTGGTGACAGTAATTCTGCAGTTTAAAAGAAAAAACATTTTTGAACCATGATGTGCACAGACTTCATTAGTGGTTTCTAGAGATACTGCAAAATGGCCACATCTGAGTGGCACTCATACTCATCTAACTTACTCATCTAAAAGGGGCAACTAAATTACTCAGAAGATAAACATCTGTCATGTGGGGACATATGATGATGGATTAAACATGATGTGACATGAAGAGGTGAACTGTGTTTCCTGATATACCTTCCCAATCGTGGGCAAAGGCAGAGTCCTCAGCTGTCTCTGGAGAGATCTCCTCCACCAACCGGCCCTCCTTCATCATACATGTTATCTCCCTTAACTGGAGCAACAGCTTCTCCTCCTGGTCTGCACTCACACCTCTGATCCTGCCGTGGTATTAAATGAGAAAGGGGAGAGAGAGGCAAAGAAAGGGAAAGAGAGATAGAGAGAGAGAGAGGGAGAGATGGAGAGAGCGAGAAAGAGAGAGACAGAGAGAGACAGACAGAGAGAACCGCAGAGGGAGGGAGGGGGAGAGAGAGAGAGAGAGAGAGAGAGGATAAAGAGTAAACATAAGAGTGATAGAAATACAAAGCATGAGGCCAAGACAGAGAAAATAGAGCTGGACAAAGAAAGAGTGAAAAAGCAAACCTTTCAGGGCTGTAGTTGGATTTGGACACAATCCTCTCCATTACTTCTTCAGTTTCCTTCAGCTTCTCCTGAAGCTGGGCAAGCTCAAAATCCGCTAAGAATGAAGGGAAGATCAATGCATATCAACAGGATCGACAAAACACTCATTGTGAAGCAGATCAACTCTGAATCCACACTAAACAAACCTTCACATTAATAACCTCTGTAATATTACACCACTGTGCAAACCTTATTAAGTGATGTCATCACCAGTGACATATTAAACCACTGAGCAAGCAAAACACACTGACTAATTATGCCCATGAATAAGTCTGTTTTAACGGCACTTACTGATTTTTCTCTTCATGTTCTCTGATCTCAAAGCGGAGAGACGACTCTCAGAGGGTTTGGCACTTTTCCCCTTGGATGTAATCTGCAAAAGAAAAGGAAAAATATTATTGACTATACCAACTGAGCTGGTGGACTTTAAATTCTAAGAACTGGTTTCAAGTGCATGTAAAGGTAGCTGACTGAAAAAGAGCAATATCTTGTTCCTTGGCTCAATAATAGACAATGTTTTTTCTCTCAGCAATATGAAGTACTGTACACAGGCTGAGTCAATTTAATATCAACCTTGAGATCCTTACCACTTACTATATGTAACATAAGACTGCACTCCACTGTTCATTTCTGACTCCATATAGCAGATTATCACAAATCAACAAGAATAAGCTTAACTGATAAAGTTTTTGATTGCACGGCCAAAGCTCCCTCTCTCTCTCTCTCTCTCTTTTTTTTTTTTTTTTGTTTTTGAAACTTTGTATCCTCAGGAAAATGGTGTACAATACCATTACCCAAAAAGAAAAAAAAATCAGGATATTAAAAGCTTCATTCTGAGATAAGATTTCTAAATTAAGGAGTTCAGTAAAAACATACATAGACCTGGCTATTACATACTGGTCACTATCATATTGTATTGTAATGTGTAATATATATATTGTGCACAGTATATATACCTATCTGCGGCCTTAGATTTGTCACACTGCTGTGTTATTTGTCATATGTTGACCTTACAAAATGAATTTTTATGCAATGACTAAATAAACAGATTTTATTTTAAATACAGGGGTATACTGTACTGTAAGCGCCTGTTCTTACCTTGAAAAGAATGTACAGAATGTAGAGGAGGATCCCAAACCCATAAACTGGAATGATCTGCCCTGCAAGGTTAGACTTTCCACCAGCCACGGCTCCTGTACCTCCACTTTTTGCTCTGGCAATAGCTTCGGGGTTATGAGCCCTGGAAAAATGCTTACCAGCACCTCGCCTGTTTTCTCCAGCTGGCTGTCTATGGACCATTGGAGGATAATGTCCAGGTGTCCCTAAAAAAAAAGAGGAAATGTGCATAGTAGTAGGCCTGCAAGGGTGGCTGTTCAGAGGTTCACTCTAAATAACAGACGGGCACATAAATGCATTTAACTACCCACGTCTCGACAACCGGGCAACGTTTCAAGAGAACTCTTAATTGACAGCAAGCATTAACAGCATCCGTGCACCCTCACATAAAATATATGCAGATGGGACAGGGCCTCGCTGTTGCTATCTTATCGTATTCCAATTTTTGTTTCACAATTCCAGTCTGGTGTTGACAAGGGGGTTACTGTTTTAAATTCGTATAAACATTACTGCATGAAACGCTTCGAAGAGTTGGGGTCGAAGCAAACGTCTAACAAAATGGAAGGTTTTGTATGCATGACAAGACATTTATTTGGAACAGAAATGACCAGAACAAAATAACATAAGAACAAGAAGACATAGCCAAGCCTCAGTAACAACCACAAAGTTACCGTGGAAATTAAAGCAACTGCTGAAGATGACATCATTAATTAACTACAACCATCGCTAAAACGCAAAACCTTACCATCTGGCTGCGCAACGTCTCTTTTTCCTCGGGACAAAAGCATTTTGGGAAGAAGTAGAGCGACACACAGCACGAGACAAGATACGAGAGTAATCTTTTGAAAAGTAGACATTGACATTTTGGAAGATAAGCGTTTTGAGGTTTAATATATTACGACCATAAATACATTACATTCCCCTTAGTACCGCTTTACTATCAGTAATGAATGGTGACTTCCGGTAAATTTCATCTTTCATGTTGATTCTTTAAAACGACTGCCAGGCGCCAGATGCCCTCTAGATGGTGCCACCGGACTACGAGAGGAGGAATTTGCATAGTAGTAGTAGTAATTATTATAATAATTAGAATAAACCCATCCTTCATTTTTGCGCTCACTGATTGACATTATTTAAATACATTCATCAGTTCAACGGCTCAACTTCATCCCTAGGGAAATCCCCGCAAATAGGTAATAAATAAAAATAAGTAATAAATATATTTTCCAACGTTATAGCAGAGACACTGGAATTAGTGTGTCTGTAACTACAGAGGTCCCAAAACATCTCGGAGTTGTCTAAAGGTTGTTTTTATGAGGAAGCTTGATGCAATGTTGCACTGAATTCAAATGGAATCAAAACAGAAGAGTAAGACGATACGTTTTATTTAACATGAAAAAGGACAGACACATTCTAATTGTACAAGTATATTTCTAGTGCGACAATAGCATTTTCGTATAACTTAATAATAACTGCAAATCATGTGAATGCAATAATGCTAATGTAAACAAAAAATGTTTTAATCAATAGTGTACTACAGCCTAACATAATCTTTGCCATTCTTGCCATGAACTGAAACAAATTCATTGAGGCCACTCTGGGATTTCATCTATATCATTCAACTGCAGTTAATGCCTTAAACAGACTGACATCAAATTGAGCTCTACCAGCTAATAGTAATCTTTCCTATTGTTAACAAAGAACTTCTTCCTTTTCCTCTTGCTGATTAAGGGGTGGTGATGTCGGCTGTCGCCTGACTGACGTCTGTGATGCACAAGGCTTGAGAAGTCATATTCAGGAAATACATCCTTAAGCGAAGAGGTGAAGAATGCTTCCAGACTGTGACCTGCCTGAGCAACCTCTGAATCTGGCTGGAGGTCACAAATGAGAAAAGGGAGATGCAGCATTAACCTCTAAAACAAAAGTATAGGCTTGTATGTTGTTCAGGTATTTGTTCCAGCTGTACCCTGCAATATATATTTTTTTCAAAATTCATTAATAGCTTCAGATATGCATCATGGTGAAGAACTAGAGTACCAGTTATCAAAAATTTCTTGGCTCCTGTCTAGTAGTGCTAGATTGAAGCTGACTGAAAATTACTGAAATGGCAGTTTTCATCTGAAGGCTGATTTAGTACAATACAAAATTATTTCAAGTCTTGAAACAGGGGGCAGTGTACAGTTCAATAAGGTAGCTGGGTTGTAACAAATACCCGGGTTTGTGTTTGGTTAGAACAGATACCGGTGACATATATCTTGCTCATATAAGGCACGTAGTATTGTTGTGACAAATCTTAATACAATCATAATCACCAGCCTACACCATTCAAAGTTACCCTTAGACTTAAGACATAATGGAGTATTATCAAAAATACTTCATTGATATAATTTTTTAAGATCCCATAGTCAAAATGTTTTCTTGCATGAAAGAGGTAAAGTTTAGCCATAACCAACATCAGACCTTCTGTGTCATACCACATATTATACTATATGCATACACAAGTCATGAAAATACTCTTTCTCATGGTTATCTTGTGAAAATGTGAAACTGTCCATGTGTCACTCACATAATTGAACTTGGCACAGTTCTTGAACATGAGGTAAACGTCAGACACAAACTCCTCAGGTACCCGGTAGTGGAGGGGACTGCTCTTACTCAGCTTCCTCCTGATTGTAGACAAATCCATTGGCTTCTTAATGATCTGGTAATAATGACGAACCTGAAAGGGCAGCAAAAAAAAAAAAATCACTGATAAGCTGTCTCAAAGCTGTTATGGAATATTCTGTCACTGGATATAAATAAGGTCTTCAAATCAGCTTTATTGTTTGACTTGGAGGAGCAAACAAGAAAACTACTTTAAAACTGTACTAGCTGACCAGAGACTGACCAGAGGACTAACAGGTTCATGGAACGGACCACTGAGAGCATTGCAGCACAACAGCAACGTCAGTTTCTCACATCTCTGCAATGGAAGAAAACACTCAGCATCATCCAGGACCCCTCAGCAGTTCCCCACCGTAAACACGTATCAAGTTCAATAAAGGAAAGAGCACACAGACAAATGTTAGTTTGGACTTTCTGGCTGGGTAACATACAAAAATCATAAGAATATAATAAGAACTGGTTTTTTTGCTGTTCTTCTTGTCTGTGTGTGTGTGTGTGTGTGTCATAAAACTGCATACATGACATTCATTTTCAAGTTTCTGCGTTTGTCTGAAAGCACATCCTTCTGTAATTATGATCTGAAAACTCTCCTTTAGACAAGCTATGCTGAATGTAGATTATTGTTTCAGTCATACATTAACATACATCAGGGCCCTGGGGTGACCCAGAAAGGTAACATTTGGTTGGTTGGTTAAAATTTGGCTGGGGCTAGAGCCAAATCCCACATGAGTACAGCTCTCAGCAACTGGGAAAGAAGCTTAGTTATCTTCTATATCTCACTACTTACCCTCTGATCAATGCTGGACAATCCATATGACATTTTTATCTGACTGTTCTCCATGTGGAAGCGACTGTTATCACAGTCATACTCCATCTCGGGTTCTCGTACATTTCGACAAAGTGTACACACCCAGTCGCCTCTGTGTTTGCAAGCAATAACAAAGGCTTCATTATAAAGCAGATGTAAGGGTGACTGTCTGAAATACTGCAGACACTATGAACTATTAAGTAAATGTTATGTATGACAGTCATGAATTTAAAATGTGATATATACATACGCAGGAAAGCTGAGGAGAGGAGGGACATGGCAGGAAAGGTGGTATACTTTAGGACAGCGGTCACAGCACAGCAGGTCTCCTCCATTCAAACATACAGCACAGTAGTCCTCATTTAACTGGTTTACGTGTGAGTCTGTGGTGGTAGGCGATTCTGATTTCGGCTCCGTAAGGGTTTCAGAATCTGCTGAAGACTCTGCTGCCCAGTTCCGTTCAAGCTTGGTCTCTGGATTGATGTTGAAATTTGTAACCAGGTCATTTTCAGTATGTGGTTCATGTTTCATACATATGTCAAATTGAAACTTTGGTGGAGATTCAGGTTCGTGTTTCAAACAGGTTCTATACTCTGATTCTCCACAGGTCGGCCGAGTAAAGTTGGTTGGCGGAGGTTTTGAGGGTGAACATAGTGCTGTTCCTGTGGTAGGGATCTCAGGTTCCTGTATCTGCTTTCCCATGGGCACTGACCTGAATGGCGTTTCTCTGGTCCTCAAGGTACCCTGTATAGTGACAGTGGATTACTCCTTCAGATAGTCTTGAATCAGTAGAATCCAAAAGTTTTTAGGCTCAGTTAAAAATGGCTCAGTTAAAAATGTTAACAATTCCATACAAAAGTATTCCAGTGGCTGTTTTATCAATTTTTACTGCTGCCTAATTGTTACTCTTCTCTTTTACCAAGTTACACTTTGTTTCAGCAGCTCTTTCTGTTGAAATGATTTGAGACTGACCAATGTTATGCATAGAAATATACAGGAAGGGACTGCTAAGGACATAAATGTGATATGAACATTAAATGAATATGCTGTGTATGTGATATGAATGTTTGGTGTTAGTATAGCACATACATTGAAAGGCACAGGCACTGTAATGTCAAACATGCCTTTAAAAAAGTATTAACTTTGCAACCATCTCAATATTATGGTTGACACGGTGAGGTTAGTTAATAATACCAGAATCTTTCCTGTTGTCGTGAGAACAGGTTGGTCCTGAGATAAATAGATGTGTATCCTTTCCAAGCAAACATACGGCACCTTGCACCTTCCCAAAATCTTCTCTGCTTCCATATGAATCCTATGGATTAAAACATGTTAAAACATGTTCACCTCAATGATATCAAATACAGTTCATCTGAAGTCTTTAAGTTCAACTGACCCTTGCTAATCTTCATCCCATTTTCTTATCTATTGTCTTATCAACTACCTTGGAAATGTTCATTTTTATTCAGTTTGCTGGCTATGTATTTCTTGCTATGTCAATCCAATAAATGTGGCTATCCTTGAAATCAGTGATACAAACAGGCCTCTAAAGAACCATTCTAGTTAACTTCTAGTTAACTTTAACTATAAATACTGAAACCTTTAAAGTAATTTTCTGAGTTGAGTTAGGTGAGAGACATTCAGGTCAAATTGTACAGCAATAATGGATTTAGTGAAAACTCAAGTGTGGAGGTGCTATGTTTCATGTTGGTATTCTCCTCATATCAGGTTGTACTTCAAAATCTTTTTGCATAGTGCTTAAATGTGCGTAGCACTTAAATCTGCTCAAGTCGTTGTCCACACAGCTGTGAAATGCAATGTATAACTCTATACCTTAGAATGTCCTGTGATATGAGTTTGGACATGTTTTTGCTGTCTCCATCAATGTTTCTTTCTGAATAAAATCTTCCTAGAAGACCAGAGAATAGTGTTGGATTGTGGCATATTGATTATATCTGTAAAAATCAGAATTCATATCTCAATCACTGAAGACAGTAACCAATCAACCCTCATACCCGATTCAGTCCTTGACGACACTGGTTCAGCCTGTGAGAGTGTTAAAAATATGGAACATGAGTTAGTGAAACCTTTATCTAACTCACATCTTACATTGCTTCCTCTCATAGTTTCTGACAGATGTGATTACGTTAAGAATTTCACAGACTGTAAATCATTAGCATTTTAATTATCAGTGCTGGGCTGAATACTGTGGTGAATTTGTAAAATTTGAATATTCCCTTGTTACCAATTGCATGGTTTCTCCTTGCTCTTCTGCAGTGGTTGCTAGGTTGCATGCACTCCCATCAGACTGGGCCTGCAGGGGCTGCAGGGGTAGCTTTTCTGCATAGTGTTTGGACCTCAGCCTATTTCTCCATAACGACACATTAACCCCTGTTGGCATGTTGTGGTGGAGCCCAAGCGACAGTGTTGACATCTCTATATGTAGTCAATCTCTTGAGAGAAGAAACAGTTTCATACAGTTCGAGGTTCTAAGTCTGAGTAAAAGGCAGCACACTCTGTGTAAAGATAAATTTACATCTCTCACAAGCACTTGAAAGAATATATACTGACAATATATACTGTAAAATATATATAGACATAGAAAATATGAAGAATGTATATTCACTTGTTGACTTGTTAACTTACTGTTATTGAAAGAATATGTAATCTACTCCACTAAAGACGTGCAAAATGCACTCATACCTGCTCTTAGAATTGCACAAATGATTAACAATGAATTTCAAAAGGCTGATGTCAAATCAACACCGCTGTCAGCAGTAATCATATGATCATCACAATGACTCACCTCAGAAAAGTGTTACTCGTTGTCAAGAGAACAGACAAAAAAAGTGGACGGATGGAAGGACGGATGGGTGAGGCTGAAGAGGGCTGGTGTGCGATGACACATAAATGATGATGGAAGGACCTTAAAGGAAGTGCTCACTGATGTCTCATTGGCGGGGGAGGAGCAAAACTGTAACTTGTGACACATTGGTCGACCTGGTCTCTCCCCAGGTATCTCATTAAGAGCAGATCATAATAACTAAGAAACGGCAGTACAAAAATAAAACCCCAGGCCCTTTGACTCAGCAGCTCATGCCAGCAGTGACAAACAAGACAAATACATGGACTGATGTTGCATTCAAGTGGAAAACATCTGCACACTCTGCATTTACTAAGACACACCTGCTCAGGTGGAGCCCTGCCCAGGCTCTGTACGCTGCTCTCTCTCTCTCGAGTCATAATTTCAAAAAAGCAATTACAAATCACAAACAACTAATATGATTATTGTAATGAATAGCAAAGCTACAGTAATAAAATTATGGGGGTGTTATGATTTGGAAATGTTTGAAGTAGGTCACTAGGAATGTAAGGTTTTAAAGTGAACAATATTCTGTTCTTATTTGTATCTGACACATCCTCATTTCACCTCAGGGGATTATTCTCAACTAGCCTGGTATTAATCTTAGACAATTTCATGTACACAAACTGCTTATAAAAAGTATTACATCATGTTATACTGTTTTCACAAAGTGAACAGATTTAAATATTTACATTTTATTCAAATTCCAGATTACAAGACCACAAAAGATACATTAAGCTGCAGTGGCGGCTGGTGATAAAAAAAAATGTTTGGGGGGGGGGGGGGGGGGGGGGGGGTAAACAAACCGAAGCAGCGCTTCATAGCTCAGCAAAAAAAATAAAAAATAAAAAAAAAACAAAAACAACACAACAGTGTAATCTTGCCTAACACAAGCCAGTGGCATTATTTGAACATAAATTTTGCCCTCCTTTCCTTCTGGCCTGAAAATTTCTCAATGACTTTCTGGTTAAAGTCAGTCATCTTAGTCATCAGTCTTTTTTCCACCGAAAGCATGGCCAGTGTATTCAGCCCCTCCCGGGTCATGGCATTTCTGAGGAAAGTTTTAATTTTTTTCAAAGTTGAGGAGCTCTCATCTTCTGCTGTGGTCATGGGTGTGGTGATGAGGATTTTTAGGAGAGTGACAGTCTCTGAAAAGACTTCTTCAAGATTATTCTCCATAAACAACTGGAATAGGTCCACAGCACCACGACAGGCTTTGAACTCTTCCGTGCTGTAGATGAGATTAAGCTCTGTCTTCAGCTTGCTTCCACTGAGCATTGGGTATGCCTTCAAAGTTTTCCTGAGTTCATCTTCAGGAAATGCCATCTTGTACTGTTCAAACCTGTCCCCCTGCAGCAAGGTAGCACTGACAAGGTGGTTTGTGAAGGAAAAGTGTTCCTGGGTGTGTCCCAGTATGGTATCACAGACCTACAGAGAGAAGAATAAAAATAATAATAATATGTAAAGATGAGAAAATGCCCATTTCACCTACATCACCCATTTCCAAATTTCTAAATATGGAACTACTAAAGTAATTTTACTGCCACTGTTACACTCTATGAAGTCATAAAAAGAGTAGGAAAATATTAGCTAACTCCAAGGTCATTTATAGAGCCTTCTGTTGCCATCTGCTGGACAAAATGTGAACACTGAAGATTATTCCTTAAGTCTTGCAGCAAAGAATCCTGTAGTTAAAAATATCTAGAAATTAAATTCCCTCGGTTGATCGTACATCTGATGTACGACTTTCTATCTAATGCTAAATATCAGTGTCTGAGTACATCTTCATAAAAAATATGGAAGAAATTCTCTTTTCAGTTTTGAGGGTGATGAATAATTTCAGATCTCCAATGCCCAATAGCTCTGAATAATTCATACTAAGGAACCAAACTGATTTCTAAACGAGGCTTTATTTTACAACACAATACAAACATCTCAGTAGAGATGCAGTAGTGTGTCTCTGTGCAGAGAAACTAAAAAGCATTCTAAATTATTTTAAAAAGCATTATTTTATACCATGTAACAAACAAGGAGGGGCTCAAGAAATAACAGGTGGTTTTAGCCATATTATGCCTCTCCCCTAAAGGTGTGTTATTACAATGAACATCATACAAACTACTTATTTGCTAAACTTTTACAAATGCGTCATTGCTGAACAAGATGAAGAAACAGGAAGACTTTTTTACAGTGGTCAGAGACAAGGGGAGGGTGTATTATGAGTATCAGGAGATACCAGGAGAAGTGAAGATATCAGGAGAAGTGAAGCTCAGGTGAATATTATTTCAGCTTCTCTGTCATATGCACCCTGACTCACTCAATACAGAAACCTACAGCTCCCACAAAAGTGCATTATATTTTTGATCATACAAATTGCATTCTTCTTCAGCAAAGAACAAAATATGGACTGTGAGATGTTTACCATTCTGCAGTGGATGTAGTGGGCATTTGGGTACACATCTTGTATCTTCCTCTGAACAACTGCAGTGGCACCCCTCATCACGCTGGCTCCACCATATGCCTGGCAGATGAGCTTACTTTTCTGATCCTCAGGCAGAATGGCAGCAAGACGCTCTTTTAGTGCTGTAGCGATGGACTCAGCTGTGGCTGACTGCAGAGGGATGAACTCAAAAAATCTTTCCTGCACATTGTTTCTGTCATCAATGTAGCGCAGCACAAGAACAAGTTGGGACTGTGTGGCAATATCCATTATCTCATCTGCCTGGATTGATAAAAAATCACTGTTCTGGGCTTCTTTGATGATGTGTTCCCTCACAACAGACAACATACAGTCCAGTAGCTCGTTCTGCACAGTTTTTGAAGTTCCTTTAAATACAGTGGCATTCTCAAGGTGCTCTTTCAACACTCCATCAAGAGACGCAACAAAATCCACTAACCCACCGAATATCCCCGGCTTATCAGAGCTCTCACTCTCATCATGGCCACGCAAAGCTAACTCAAAGGCTCCACAAAATTTCACACAGTCTATTATTTTGGACAGGATGTGTCGATTTTTTGTCACCTCTTCGTTGTGCCTTCTAATGCCAATCCTGTAGCCTTCATCTAGCTGTACAGCAATGCTAACCCTGCCAAAAAAAATTAGCTTCATGCTACTGTCTAGATGGCTGCGGCTACTTTCGTGTCGTTTGCATTTTTCAGAAAGATGTTTTAGGTCTTGTACCCCCGTCGTTGTCCACAACGCTTTGGTGCCGACACTTTGAAATAGCAAACAGGGAAAGCAATAAAAGGCATTACTTACACCACATCCAGCTAGCCAACTCCGTTTGTCATAACAAGAGCGGGAGAAGCCCCGAAAGTAAGCTCGTCCTCGATCACTTGCCTGCTGCTGAATTTGTAAATCGGGTCGGTCCGGTCCAAGCTCCTTTATCCTCTTTTTTTCTTCCAGTGAACGCCTTGTGAAAGGGTGTTTTTGTAAGGAAATGACTGAATTTTCTTTCATTTCAATGGTTCCATTTGAAGTTGTCATCTCCTGAAAGTACCGGTCAGGGAATGGCTTTTCTCCAGTGTGAGTGTGCATGTGACGTCTCAAGTCTCTTCCTGACGTAAAAGCCTTTCCACATGCATCACACAAATGATTCCGTGGTTTATGGCACTTTGGTTTATTCCCTTTCTCTGCAAGGGTTTTCTTTTTCCTGTCCCTTTCAGTGGCTGGGGCTTGGGGTGTGGGTCCAATACAGCGGTTCTGCGATTTTGCGGAAGGGATAGCTTCAGTGTGTGGGCTCCTTTTAAAATCATGTCCATCATCCAACTCTGACTCTGACTGGATTGGAGAGACGAAACTAACATCAGTGGACTCAAGTCCCCCCCTTCTGTCACTGACAGAGACACCTGAGCAAGGCCCTGCACTTGGCTTTTGCCTCAGTCCATGTATGGATAACCGTGTACATATAATACCTTGTGAAAATTCAGAGCCAGTAGCACCTTGCACCATCTCCAGTGCATGTTTTAGCCTCTTTGCCTTTTCAGCAGGTGGTCTCATCTTCCTGACTCGTTTTTTGGGGGAGTCCTGGGTTATGCTGGGAGTACAGTGGACCTTTGGTTTGGATGTGCGTGCTTTTTGAGTATACGGAGCCCAGTTGGGATCACAGCCATCATCCAACTCCGACTCAGAGTCTGATTGGATAGGAGAGGAGAGGGGTGTTTCAGCAAACTCAGACCCTTCACCACAGCTTTTACTACTGGCAGACTGCTTCATTTCCAGACCTGTGGGTTCCTCTGGGACCATGACTGTGATTTCAAAGTGTTCTTCTTTGATGTTCAGTGGGCTGTCAGATTCATACTTCATGATTTCAGAGTAAGACTCCTGTTTAATGGACAGTGACCCTGTTGCCATGGTATCTGTGAAGGCGGGGCTCAGCTCATGCTTTTTCGGCTCTCCTTTAAGCATCTTTTGAAAGGGCTGTGTCCCCTCCATTTTCAGAGGTTCAAAACCATGGCCATCCATCACTACTACCAAACAAAACATACAGTGTCAATACACAAGTTCATACAAGTAATTCATGTCATATATTGTTATATAAGAGCTTTTTACAATGAGAAACCAGCTGCCATCACATGGAATATATATTAGTCAGTCAAAATGATGTGTTTTATGAGCAAACTGTTAACATAACAAATTCTGAAAAGGTCTACAAAGGTCTCGTACCCTTGCTAACATATGTTAAAATATAAATCAAAGTATAAACCACAAGATGTTCCTAACAAATTACGTCTGTAAACCATAGAGCAAGCCATGTTGTCAATGGGAGTGCCATTTTTATTTTTAATAACTGGGCCCTTCATAATGCTTTCCTCTCTGGATGTCTCTTTGTCTAATAAACTTTGTCTAATAAACTGATAGCCAGAGACTCGAAACCTTCCACGATTATAGCGGTCCTTCAGCACTAACTATTTCCAAAAGCTTAAGAATGTAGCCATAAGGGAAATACTCAGACAGCTTGAGTTTCAAAGCCCGAGTTCGATGGTTCATGCAGTAGACGAGTCTACCCGAAGACACCCAAAGACTTAACTCATGTTCTCGGTCATTCTGTTGATTCGATAGATACGCCATTCCAGTATCCTATAAGGCCTAGCTAGCACAGTTCGGAAAAGAGGAAGAGGCTGAAAGACACGCATGCTCGCTTTTGTGTGACAAAAAGGAAACTGTCGTGTAGCTAATAAATGCGACATGTGGGTTTATGTTACCTGATTAAAAATTTGATATTAGAAACGTTTTTTAACAATTAAATGATAGCACTGTTTGTTGGAAAGAAAAAAATAAGGAGTTTTAAGGACATGCACGTAATTGTATGATGTTAAACTGATGTGTTTTAGGCTTTCCACGTTTATCGATACATTTTTTATTTTACCATTTTGAAATTTAAATATAAAGGGAACATTAGCAAAGAAGAAATAAACAGCTTTATTGAAATTATGCAAAGTTTGAGTATCTACATGATTAAGATTAGATCTGTACACGGCCTTTTGCATTCAGCATAAAGCTTCATCGAGTGAAGAAAGGAGTGACATGCCAGAAGTGCAAAAAAACCAAAATCTCGAAAACTCCAAAAAACACGGTTCAGTGTCTCGAACTGTTCAAAGGAATCGACTAACTAAAATGAATCCATCTCCCACCAATAGGCCAGAAGTTCGGTACAAACAGCTCACTTCATTGTTCTTTGTTTTTTTTTCTGCAGGGTAACAGTATCTCTTTATGCAGGTGGGATCCATAATCCTAAACTGAACAGCTACTTTTACAGTCATTATAAACAAATGAATACTTTAAAGAACAACAGCTACATGAATATCTTTCATAGGCAGTAGTGGCACTTATAGTATAACATTTGATGGTTGCTTGAATTGTCAACTGCCATCACACACTGCTGGTGGAGCCAAGATCTACAAACAACACAGAGGACTTGAGTGTCTCTGTCTCGTGGATCCCCTTCGCAGCCATTTGCTCTGCATATGGTCCAGTTTTTGTCATGATTTAGTTCCAACTGGAGCCTCTGCAGAAGCCTCCTCTACCTGCATCTCTTTCATTTACTGGAATGTTTGACAGGGACTTTGATAAGACCTGACTTTTTCTTTGAATTTTCAAAGCTGCTGTCCTTTAAGACCATGGGCCTCATTACAGAAAAATATCCCAACTGCTTGTCCTATCTTAAGTTTCAAAGATAGGAAAAATCCTATCTTCCTATTACAGAAGCAATTCCTAAACTCATGGCCATGTCGTATCCTATCTCAGATATCCTAACAATAACTGTAAATTCGATTTTCAATTGCGGTCGTCCTGTCATGCCTGTACCTCTGCTTAGAATGTACACGAGACTGCCTGTATCTCTGATTAGAATGTACCAGTAGGCTGCTCAAGATGGACAAGTCATAATATCAACTCTCATTGCTATTATGGACAAAAAAAAGACGTGTACAATGTTAGGATGGTTCTGTAACAGCTAAATTCCTATCCTTTTTCCTAAATGCAGTTAGGACACATATTTCTGTAATACCAAAAATCCTAAATGTCATCCTAAACTGAGATAAGATAGGATTTCAGACTTAGGAAGTTTCTGTAATGAGGCCCCTGATCTTTTTCCTCTTGTTGGGTTGTGTTTCAGAATCATAGTATGTATCCAGGATCTTGCTTTTTTGCTGTTTATGGTGCGCAATGGGAAGTTGCCAGTGATTGAGCATGCAGTCAGGATCACATAAATGACACAATCATAACCATTACCTTGCTGAGGAGTATCAGAAACAGCAATCACTTTCATATCTTCAAATTGGAATTGTTCTCCAGCTGCTGTGTAAACAAAAGCCATGAGCAGCATGCTCAGGCTTGGAGCAGCATGTTCAGCTGTTGCACGATTCTTTATGGAGTTGAAAACATAGAAATCTCTTTCAGGAATTGCTGAAACAGCTAGGATCCAATGCACTCCTTCCTCAAAGACATCAGTATTCAGTGGTATGAGGACCATATCACAACTGAGTGCCCAGTATACTGTTGCAAGCTGGAACATGTATGTAGGTACACAGATTACACTGTCAGACTTCTCTGAATCTTGGATGAATGATATTATTGCTTGCTCAACTGTTTCACCTTCAAGTCAAGTCTTGGGAGAAAGGCACATGTTTCTGCCTGAAACAATGCACCAGTCAGGGTCAACAATATCAGAAGATGGTGTCAGTTTTAGATAGGCATTGATGTGGCAGGATCTGAGGACATTTTGGGTCTTTGTGGAGAGAGCCTACTTGACTTGGGAGTGTTGCCATTGTTCTCTTATCATAGTCACTGTCCCCAGACTGAGGAATGGTACAGATGCTGTCAAATCGGTTGATATTCATGAGTAAGGAATCAGGAGCAGGATGCACCTCATAATCATAATCCTTCACTCACAGTCGCTTCCTGCCAGATTTCTTCTCTCGTCCCCTCGCCTTTTCCCTCATCAATGACAGGTTGTACGTCCACTTTATAGGGAAATGCGTTCCTGTGGCTATCTCTACAGCAAGGATGTGGTAGCATTTACCAGTGCTTGGACAAGAGCACATTGTTCCTCTAGAGGTGTTTCTCACAACATTCACATGCATTTGCAGGACTTTTCACAACAAACACCTTCAAGGCTGAATTCAGACTTATCAGTCCCATTTCAACAGCTGTTTTGGCTACAGATGCCTGAGTTACCTTACGAGATGGCTTTCCTTCAACAGCACATGCTTCACTTTTGATTTTGGTCATGATTCTGTTTATTATTTTCTACAGAGGAAGAAAGGCAGGGATGTTAATTTTGTTGTCATCTTGGTTTGTAAAACTTGTAGATCCTTTTTTCAAAATGTAAGTCCTTAATCCACATTTGGCTCTCTGGAACTCATGAGAAAGTTTGATTGCATGTAGTACAGAGAGAGAACCAAACCATCTACAGGAAGTACTCTCCATTCATTTTGGTTCTTTATCATTTTGTTCATGCTTTCACTAATGTTGTTGGTTGCTGACATTCCTTGAAAAGTAGAGGTATAATAAGAGGCCATGTGCGGCTGGGTGTCCAGGTTCAGCTGCCTATCAAAGTAATTCTTGACACCCTCTGATCACATTCTAGCAAGAATTTGGTATTGATCAGCAAACTCTTTTGAACGGGCGGAATCAATCAGTTTCTACACACGGTGTTTCAGGACTTTCACATCATCCTTTTTCCCTCCATTATGCCTGACCCAGTATTCAACATCTCACAAGGCATGGTTGCAGCACAAGACAATACTGATTTTCAACAGGCCTACCACAATACCTTTCTCTCTATCAATTGTTAGCAGGTTATTTTTGTACTTCTGGGTATCCATACCCAGCCTACCAAGGATATCTTCCAAAAATCCCTCATGATGTTTCATGAATCTCCTCTCATGCAACATAAAGCCCACTGGAAATATGGGGTCTGCTTCAAGTTCGGTATTTCTCTTAACAAGTATTGATACAACCTTCCAGTTAGGGGATTTTTATGTATCATAACTAAGGGTACAATGGTTCTGAAACTGAGACTGAAACCGCGATGCAAACCTCCAAAGTCTCGTGTCGCGGTTCTGGAATATATGATTCCAGTGAATATAGTCTAGCTATAACCACGCACGTTACGTGCATTACTTTTTTTATGCTTTGATGGTCAGTTGACCGAAATGTCAGAGAATAGTGATACTTGACAAGATACGGTGGGCCCTCTCTTCCACATTTCTGTATGAGGAACTAAAATTAAAAACCAGAGTGGAGAGCAAACTGGAAATTAGGGCCACTTTGCCATTGTTTACAAGTTTGTGCAAGTTTATAAGTTTACAAGTAAATTCATATTAAATGAAAGGAAATTTCATGTTTTGCATGTCTTTTTTTCACTGTACCAAGACCATACCAAACCGTGCCTTCAAAACCGAGGTACGTACCGAACCGTGACTTTGGCGTATCGTTACACCCCTAATCATAACTGAGCATCTGAGGACATTTATGCTTCACAGAGGCATCCAAATTTGCATGTGATAAATCCATCATGTCAGGCATTCCAGCAAACACCACAACGTCTGGGTAGGTGGTAGCGTTCCAGATGAGGCTAGGAAATTGATATGCCAGCTCATGCAAACTGGACATTTCATCCTTTGAAATCTTCTTCTCACTCCCTAAATAGTGTTTTTGACTTGCTTTAAGTTTCGAGGGCAATCCACTGGCATATGTTGTGGATTTCCATCACTCATACACTTGTTTATGGGTGCTTGGCCTTTGTCATTAGACACTATATTGTGAAAAAACTGCTTTTTTGGATGGAACAAATATCTTATCTGATTTGGAATTGCCATGGCTCTTGGGAAGCAATACCTTTTCATTCCACATGTAATGGATAAAGTAATAATCTGCTGGAGTCCTGCTGTTGTCATGTATCAAGCAGTACACACTTTTTCGAAAAGCTGAAGAACCTTTTTCAAATCTGCAGTTCTGATATGATACGATTGCCCTTATGTTTTCATAAGTACTGATCAAACTAGGGATGCATTCGAATAGGTTTTTTTTTTTTTTTTTGCTTAGGAAGGTTCCTAGCTGAGTGAAATGACCCGGAAGTATCTAAGTGGCAGCCATGATAAGAGCTGATCAAATTCTGTAAACGTTGAGGAAAGGTGCTTCAATGCTTCAATCTCCTTTAGCATGGGGTACACTGGACCATCCTTTACAAAAGGAAAGGAGCTACTGGCGTCCCACAACTCCTTGCAGCAGCAACTGTCAGCCGTACACGAAAACAAACGATCAACATGACCGACGTTTTTAGTGAGATGATGTTTTTAATTCAACATGTTTGAAACTTAAGAATGATGATATGTACAGTAGTAGATTTGTAGTCCCAACATGTTATGCTTATTTTGCATGAATTTAAAAATTATTTCCATACAGTCATACTAATTGGGATTCGTATAGATAAATATGAGTGTACAGGAGGCTGAGCATGAGCAACCATTCTCAATGTGACAACCAGTTCATTTCATTTTTGTGACTGGTAGCCGACTGGTGCCTTGCAGCTTAGAATATTTTGAGTATCTAGTTATCAGTTTAGGCATGTTTTTGCTCGTTAGGTGGAAGTGGGCAAAGAAAACACTTAGACTAATGAGTATTTACAGTATTTCGGTTATCTGGGTTTTGAAGTCACGGTTCGGTACGTTTTTGGTACAGTGGGAAAGAAAAGCGTGCTAAACATGAAATTTCTTTTCATTTATTATGAATTTAACTTGTAAACATATAAACTTGTACAAACTTGTAAACAGTGGCACTGAGAATAATTTCCTGAACACATAAGGAATGCACATAAAGGCACCTTTCTCTCTTTTAAAAAAAAAAAAAAAAAAAAAAACATACCTATGTCTAGGTATTACTTTTTTTCAAAATGTCAGTTAATATTGCTGCAACCTAATAACAAAACGTAAAGTGCTTCTGAAGGTTCTAAAATGAATAATAATAAAGCTCTGGCTTTGTGGTCGCCATACTTTCGAGGCTGCATCACTGAACATGTGCTAATTCAGTTGCTAATTACGGCTCCATTGTGGAATCGGAGAGTGTAACGCTTTTATAACCGTTACGAGAGGAAATTCGGTTTTTAATTTTAGTTCCGAACACAAAAATGTAGAGGAGTGGGTACACTTCTTGTCAAGTACCACTTTACTCACTAACGTTTCGGTCGACTGACCATCAGAGCATAAAAAACGTGCGTGGTTAAAGCTGGACTATATTCAGTCGCGCAACCAGTACTGAACCGAACACAACGCGCACCGAACCGAACGTCCTGTACCCGAACGGTACGGTACAGTATCGTTACACCCGTAGTTCTAGCTCGTTAAGCTGATGTCGGCAAAGACAAAATGATCATTCAAAGTATTTCCCCTCTAACTACATTCTCAAGCTTTTCCATATGGTTACTGCTGAAGCTATAATCGTGGAACGTTCTCTCATCATTTTTTAGGCATGTTTTCGCTCGTTAAGCGGATGGGGGCAAAGAAAACGCTTAATGATCATTTACAGTATTTCCCTTCTAACTACATTCTCAAGATTTTGGATATGGTTAGTGCTGAAGGGAAGCTATAATCGTGGAACGTTTTGAGTCTCTAGTTACCATTTTAGGTATGTTTTCGCCCGTTAAGCAGATGTGCCCCCCCCCCCCCCCCCCCCCCCCCCCCCCCAAAAACGCTTAATGAGTATTTGAAGCATTTCCCTTCTAACTACATTCTCAATATTTTGCATGTAGTTAGTGCTGAAGAACAGCTATACTCGTTGAAGGGTTTGAGTATCATTTTAGATACAGGTTCTAGCTCGTTAAGCCGGTTTAGGTATGCACAGAGAGACCGCTTAAACAATAATTAAAATATTTCCCCTCTGACTACATTCTCAAGCTTTTGGATATATTTAGTACTATGGAATAGCTATAAATGTGATCAGTTCGGAGTGTCTACCTGTCATATCTGGTACTTTAAACCGCGCTAAGCGATTTTCACGTTAAGCGTTTTAGAGTGTCTCGAATTTGTAAAGACATTCTACATTAACTTTTTTTTCTTGATCGAGAAATAGCTATACAGTTTATTGACGCATCAAAACAAAAGATTGCGCAATCCACTTTCCATTCAAAGTGCTCCAGCATCAAACCCCCAAACTCACATGCTGATCTAGCACTTTTTACGAATTTTTAACATCAAGGGGATCGTTTTTTTAAAAAATATTCATAAACCTAACAGTCGTAAAAAACAACAACAACAACAAAAAATTATATGCAACTCGGCACGATTACTAACCAGTTCTTTCAGGCTTCTGAAAGAAAATTCAAGTGATGCTGCTAAGCTAGCTAAGTTTAAAAAACAAAACTCACCAAACTTGATCTAGTGCATGTCCTGCGTGTCATACACTTTCGCCTCAATAGACTCACTCGAAACTTTATAAATGTACTATTATCAGACTGCACAAGCATATTACAGATAGCATTACATGCTCATGTCTAGATCAGGACTCTTGCTCTGATTTAAGCATGTTTTCGCTCGATGACACAAGCGATCAGAGCTCCAAGAATGAGGTGTCGCCACCTATTGTCAAGGAGCTCAGCGTAAAGCGCTCACTTAACTGATGGAAAAAAATTATAGCCTGCCTGGTTTAATTAAGACTATTCGATTGTTCATCTACATTACATGTGTACAAACAATGCCCTAAGTATTTTCAGTCTCGGTTTAATTTTACCCAGGGAGCACTGGAGGTCGTGTTAATTCTGGTGGCATGCCTCACCACAGAATCATCTTTGACGAATAGCGAGTGACTTGTGAGTGACTTCCTCCACATTGAGGTCTTCTAGTAACTCTGCTGCCTCATCTGAATGCATGTCCTGCAGAGCCTGACCAATTTGCCAGAACAGGTACTGGACTCCTATGAGCTCTCCTTAAAAAGTGAGAATAATACAGTTCATAAACAGATTAAGACTGTGGAGAAATTACTGCAGAGTTACCCATTTTAATATGTCTTACCAGTGTAACGCGTTGGTGGACAGAAGGTGGGGATGACTTTCCTGCCAAACAGCTTCTCATAATTCTTGTTTACGCTGTAAACAAGGTCTCTTGTGTAGCTGCGGAGACACAATACTCCTGATGGGAAGGAATCAGCGGCCCGGTCCCGATTCCACCTGTTAAGCCCTTCCAGAAGATAAACCTGGAAGTTCAGGCTGTTGGCACTGGTTCCTACAAAATAAATACAACGCTATTTAGGAAACACACAAATACATTGAATATTCCCTCTTAAAATATATACAATTTGCACAACTGACACAAACCTGGGATGAAACAGTTAAGGTGCAGGTGAAAGGACTCCAGGGAGGTGGAGCCTCTGGCACACCTGTAGGTCTTCAGAAGCACACCCCCGTTGGTTATGCTCCCTATCTGTGCATACAGCGCTACACCAGGAGGGTCCTGGATGCACTTGACATGCTTTTGCTGGACCTGCCAGATGTGCTCCATCCTTTCCCTGTCGAGGAGAGGAAAACCAAGGGAGTCGTTGCCACTGCTCCCTGTGAGCTCCCTTAGCAGCTGCTCAATGAGGTCAACAGTGGTTTTCTCTCCACGGGTCCTCCTCCAACAATGCATTGCCAGCTCTTCCTTTGTCAGCCGTTCGTTGACTTCTTCGTCTGACAGTGCAGGCAGACCCTGGGACACAAGTAGCTGCCTTTTCACTCTGCGCAGCAGGGCAACATCAGCTGCATCCCACTCAAAGATGCATGCTGAAAGCCATGACATAAAGATGGGATACAGCTGATAGGCATCTGTTGTGCATCCCAAAGCGATTCGCTGCATAAAATGCCAGATGTCCAGCCTTACATGGAGATCTCGCCACCCACTGAACTTATTCTTCAGCTTGGTTTCCCCAGTCTCAGTGCAGCACCCACAGTCAACATGCAGCACAACAGGGGGATCCACACCAGCCTTCTGGTATCACTTGACCAGGTCAGCAGCCATCAGCTCCTGCCCAGATCCCTCCTGAGCTGTCAGCACACTGATCAGCACTCGACCCAGCTCATTGCCAACAGAGGTGGCAGGGAACAGAGTCCTGTTCCCTTTGCTGTCCCAGTCAGCTTCTTGGTGATCTGCAACACACATTATTTAAAGGCCCTCTGTGCGTGTGCGTTACCCAAATGTTTAAGAAAAGCAGAATTAATTTAAAGAAGACTTCTTCAAACCTTTTTGGTGGAATCTAATTTTAAGATTGCTCCAAAGGTCGAGGTTATCCTGGCCTTGATGTCATTCAGCCTTGTCAGCTGTAAACAGTGAGGAGCCACTTCCAGCCTGGTACCACTGCAGGTTCTGGGGGTTCCTGGAAGGTGATGGGGAGCACTGTTATTTTAAGGGCACATTATTAAGATAGTAATATATAGGCAGGTGCACAACACACAATATGTTAAAAAGACCGTGCACTTTAGGCTGTGCGCTTAAATCATTACAATATGGCCCATAATACATAATAACTATTATGCAAGTAATAAATATGGTATTACTGCTAAAATGTATAAGCTGAAGGTTCTAACACATTAGAATAGAAAAGACTATTCTTTCCCAACTCTCTCTATTACGGCCTGTAAAGAAAAAGCTTTTTAAATTCCTTATGAATCTGGCCTTGTAAGACTTGTACATGGAGGGCTTCTCCTCAGGCCAATTCTACTTCTGGGTGCAGGTTGAGGGCGAAAAGAAATCGACTGTAGGACTGGTCACCCAGTCAGTGGGGAGGAAGGGTAAAATGCCCGTCACTCCCGAAAATGGCTTCTTCACTAACCAACGCAGGAGGGGGAAGTTCAGTACCCGAGACGGTTTGTTGACTGCATAGGCACAGGAATTACAGGTGCTGGTGAATGGCATGCACTTGAAAAATCATTCTTGGCTGCATCCCCTATTAATCCACACTGCACTATTTTTACTTTTATGTGTTGTATTTTATTATGTTTACGTACTGGACAGTGCAATTTCAACTTTTGTTGTAAACTATTTTGTAAAACTTGCCTGTCTTTGTATCACCTGCCCAGGGACTACAGATGAAATTTGACTCTCTAGCTAATACTGGGACAGTTACTAACTGTCCATTGTCCCTGTTAAATAAATAAATAAATTATTGCTCCACACGCACTATTAATTTAATAAATTTCATTTAATATTTGTTTTTTCTTTATATTTACTTTCGTTTTAGTTTAATTAACATGATCCAGCTTACTCAAAGATTTGTATTCATCCAGAATACAGTACCTCATCTCCATCTGCCTAAAAATGAGGCCCAAGTCTGCACATAAAGGCTCTTCAGAGAAACACTTTGGCCAACCATATTTGGCATTCTGCATCCTTAGAGTCTCAGGAACGATCTCTTATAAATTATACATTTGTCAAAGTTGAGATATCACTTTCTCAATACACTTCACTGGGGAGTTTAGAGAATAAGATTTTATTTTTGGAATTGCTCAATGCATGTCAATGAGAAGGATCGAGAATAATATTTTATTTCTGGACTCAATTTCAATGCATTTCAGTGAAAAGGTTTTTGAGTATTATTTTATCTGGCATGTCTATGGCTGAGCACTGAATTTTCACTAATTTTTTAAGTATTTAATTCAGCCATTCTGTCTGACCCGTGGTTCTGTTTCTGGCCAGAAAGCACCAAGGCCTCTGAAACTTCAGATTCTACAACCCAAGAACTCATAGGTGAAGCCCTGAACATTTGGTGTGTCTACCATAAAGTACTAAATTTACACAAATATTTCCTCTCAAACCCCATGAAAAGGCCTAAGGAGTCCCGGGAGCGAAGTGCTCAGGGTTCAGCTTAAGGTGTTAGGGTTAAGATGTAAGCAACCGCTGCACCTGGAGCTTCCAAACTTCATATTCTAACAGAGGGCCACCCTGTGATGAACTGTAGCGAACACTGTGGCTGTGGATGAATTTTTGAAGGCATTAAAATCATCAATGCAAAGCCAATGGAGACTGTCTGCGGGCCTGTATACCCTGGAGATGACACGTAGACACTTGGTATCACATATTTGATGATTTGAACAGAATCTACATGTCAACACAATTCTAACCAATAATTTAGGTCACCAATAAAAAGTCAATTAGGAAATAAGGGTTGGGTTTGCAACCTTTTTCAACACATAGTGAAGCAACAAAAGCACGTAGAGCTTTGAAATTTCATTTACCAACACTAAGCGACATGCAAATGACATAATTATGAACATATGTATGTGACTCATATCATTTAATTTACATAAATATTTTGAATTTTAATTTAGCCGCCAATAGAAAGTCAAAAGAGATGCCAGATTATAAAGATGTTAGGAGAAACCATCTTAATCATTCAGAGGTGCACTGATAATTTTTGGCCTTTGAATCCTCAAAAAGCCATTATTTGAAGGTAAGATACATATTACCCTCCACAATCTGTAACTGAAGTCTATGTGAAATCCATTCACGTAGGCTAGTATGCTAAGACTTGTAGGCTCCGAGGTCTAACTGAATGGACCACCAATGTCTGTCCTAAGGGTGTTGGGGGATACTGAACTAGAATCTGCCACCAGCTTTAATGTGCAACACCAGCAAAGTCCCAAAATTAAGTGTCAAATATTATGAAATTATAAAAATGTTAAAAAAAAAATTCACAACATGTAAAAATATAAACAAATTAACAACAATAAAGAAGAAGCCTAGACCTCCCCAAAACAGTTGGCCCCATGTGTCTAGGCCTTTCCGTTGCCAAGATACAGCCTAAAATATATTCAAAGGTCAATAAGTCAAAAAATTCTTGGCCCCCTTAGAGTTGTCACTGTCATCCTAATACTTGGTGGATTTTTACATCCCATGCAGATCTATAATTGTTCCTCAAAAAAACATAATATGAAGGAAATTTAGCTATTAACCTCCAAAGACTTGTAAGAAGCTGTAAGTCTGCTGTGCACCTACAAGGTCCCAGCATGTGCTGGGCACCCTCAGAGTCCCAAAGTACTAGTATTGCTTATGGATTTATAAGTGCTTTGGTTAGAGGCACCTTGCAAAGCCAGCCTGGCAAGGGTTGTTTCTTATATGCCCTATTGAGGACATAATTTTAAGACCAGGCTTTCTAAAGAATCTGTAATGTTAAGATGAAGCTTTCTAAAGAATCTGTTACCATCCTGTATGGTGGATCTTGAGAATGCAGCCTTTACCCGAAGCCGTAAAAAAAAACTAGTAAATCTGGACTAGGGTCTAATTTTTGCTGATAGAATCTAAATTTGGGGTAGGGTCAGCTTCAGTGTGTGGGCTCCTGTTATAATTATGTCCATCATCCAACTCTGAGCAGATTGGAGAGAAGAAACTGACATCAGTGGACTCAATTCCCTCCCTTTTGTCACAAACAAGGATGCCTGAGCAGGGCCCTGCACTTGGCTTTTGCCTCAGTCTGTGTATGGATAACCTAGTATGTATAATATCTTGTGAAAATTCCAACATGGTCTCACAGGGATTTGCGCTATTGGTATGAATGTCAATTTGTACTCCTGGCACAAAATTTTTGCGACTCCCCCAACGCTCATTGGCTAGCTTCTGGAGGTTATCGTCTTACATAGTTAGCACGTTAGCATATTAAGAGTTCATAATCTGGCATCCACTTCTTCTATCAGGGAGGTATGAAGTTGGTGAAACAAACTGTACAGAGACACATTGACATAATTTTCCACAGTTGATAAGGACGAGGATAAAGTTGTCAGGATAACAGATAGAGATTAAGCATCGACCTTACCATATGCTTGGCTGCATATGCTTACTAATATTTTTTTCTAAATATAGATGTAATTCATTTGATGTTTTCTGTACTATTTAAAATGATCATAAATGCTAACTATCTAAGATGCTAACACAGCATGCTAAAATTTTGTGCCAGGAGTACAACTTGACATTCGTACTAATAGCACAAATCCCTGTGAAACTGGGGTCAGAAATTCAGAGCCAGTAACACCTTGCACCATCTCCAGTAGGGGTTGACCGATATGTTTTTTACAGGGCCGATACAATAATGATTATTTGTGACAATATTGGTGGGGACGATAACCAATATTTCAGGCCGATATTTGAATGCTTTTAACAATTTTTTTTCGGTGTGAAAAGAAATAGGCTGTGACAACATGGACTTAATTTCAAACCCTCTTTACTTAGTCAAAAGGTTTTCAGGCATACATCACTACTATGAAAGTTAACTAAAGAGTAAAAGGATCAAATTAAAACTCTTTCTCAAAGATAAAAATAAACTAAAAACTGCAATAACTATAATGTGCACCCATTTGGTTTTCTGAACATAAGTGGTTGGTTTTTGGTTTTGTTTTCCAAACATGTTACTGGTACATCTAGTCCAATCACCCTAGTACTTCCAGTCAAGTAGCACTAGGTTGTGGTGAAGAAAGCAGAGCCTTTCAGCATTTTCTCCTGTGAGCCTGCTCCTGTTTTTGTCATGTACCAGTGAAATTTCACTGAAAACTCTTTCACTAGGAAGTGAACAGGGTGGGGGACAGAGATATCTCCTTGCTTGCGCAGCAAGTAGCTGAAAGCGTCCTTCATTTTCACTCCACCAAAGTAGTGGATCTCCATTTCGGCGATCAATCAATGGTTCCTTAATATAGAGATCTACTTCATCCTCAATGGTTGTATGGTGTACAGCCTTGCTTGTGTGGGGTCCTAATAAGTGGTTGAACATTTCATCAATCCGGCCATGAGAGGCTATACTCTCAATTCGCTTCCTTTTTGCTTCTATACTTGCATCTGGCTGTTCTTCATTTGTGGTTTCAGTGGCAGCACAGTCTGCAAGACTGCTCTCCTCAATTTGTCCTTGTTGTGCAATGTCTTCACAAAGCCACTCTTTGGCTTTCTGAGCTGTTTGCTCACAGGAAAAAGCATGATGCTTGTAGCGGGGATCCAAGAAACAAGCAAGCACCACACATTTCGTTTCCTCAAGTTTTGGAAAGCGTTTGCTGAGAGACTCTCTCATGACCTGCTTAAGAGTTCCTATTCCTCTTGTGGAAGGTCCTTCATCATCTTGAAGCAGCATTTTTAGTACTGTCAGGCATGGAATGATGCAAGACAGTGATGAAGTGTTCTGACTCACATCAAGTGTCACCTCTTCAACTAAAAGGAGAGTTTCAACCAAATTACTTACAATGTCCCACTGGTCTGCATTTGGACATTCATACCCTCCGTATTTGCCTGCATAGGCATTGAGAGCACACCTCTGTTCCAGCATTCTTTGTAGCATGTGTAGCGTTGAGTTCCATCTGGTTGGGACAGCCTGAATCAAACTGTGCTTAGGCAGACCAAGTTCATTCTGAATGGCCCCCAAACGCTCCTTGGCAAGAACAGAATGATGGAAATGTGTTGCACATTTCTTCAACATTGCAGTTATATCTATCACAGCTCTTTGGCTCATCAAACCATCATTCACCACAAGCTGTAGTAAATGTGCTGTGCAGCTAAGGTCTGGAAGATCAACTAGCTTCATTCCTTTGACCATATTTGCTCCATTGTCACGAAGCACAAGCATCACTCGGTTTTGGCCTATTCCCCAGTCATCAAGCATGCCCAAGAATATTTCCCTTATGTATTGGTCAGTATGGGAACCATGCATTGCTTTTGTGTTCAGGACTACCTGGTTTCTTTTCCAGCTATTGTCAATGAAATGGCAAGTGAGACTCATGAGTGACTCTGTAGTACTAGACCAGCAGTCAGTAGTGAAAGCAAGACATTGACCAGCATTCTCTGCTTGGATGAGGGTCTTTATCTTGGCTACAACCTGGCGGTGAATTTGTTCAAGCATTTCGGTACGGTAAAACTTCTCATTTTTCAATGTGTACCTTGGCTCAGCCACTGCAAGAAGTCGCTTGAAGCCAGCATCAGACACCATCGTAAATGGCTGGCTGTCAGTGATTATCATTTCTGTGATGAGTCGGTCCAGTTGTTTAGATTTTTCATCAGAATTTGGCCACTTTTTTTGATTTTGAAATGGTTGCTGTATTGCAGGCTGGAGTGAGGTTGTTGCAGCAGATTGCGCTTCTGATGTTTTTTTTTGTGCTGCATTATGCAAATCAGGGTGATGAATCCTGAGATGGGCCCAAAGATTACTGGTGTTTTTGAATTTCGGTCCTCCTGAGCCTGTGCTGACTCTAGCCTTGCATGTGTTGCATATCACCTGGTCTGGTGATTGTTTAGTGTAGTGGTCCCATACTGCACTTACTAATCTCTTCTTTGAATCCATCTAAAGCAGGTTTGAAAAAAGGGCAGGAAGATAAGAAAATTATTTTGAGTGGGCAAGTTGCATTTAAAATTATAAGCCTACAATTCTTCCTACAATATAGGCGACAATACTGACCACATCTGGCATTACATATTATCTGTGAGGGTCACACTTGAGCTGAGGCGTGTGTGCGAGGGTGTGCACATTCAAATGTGACGGTATATGAGAGAGAGACCGAGCCTACTGAACTAATACTGATGTCGTGGGTAAATTTCTGTATGGTTATCTTATTTTGGCTACGCAACAGATGCCTATCGCTATTTCAAAAGCATTCAATTATCGGTTAAACGATGGCAATCACTGCGTAAGAAATAAAGCGAATTGATACATCATTTAGGCTGCATTTTTATCATAAAGTATGAACTATCAACCTTAAAACAAGCCTGTGTGTCCACACTTTTTCTGAAGCTGCAGTGTGATTCTAGGAGCCCATTTGCGCATAAGTCATTTATGTGAAAAATGGACAGTTCATACAAAAGTAGAGTACCATGTGGAAGGACTGTGATGAAGTTAGCGAAAACACTGGGAGAGTGGGGCACAAACTAACACAGGGCACCTTGTAACATTGCTCGTTTTTAAGGTTACAAACACGGTAATACGATGGTACTTCTTTTGTTTATTTGTTGCCATATCAACAGTGCACAGGCCAAAACTAGCATGAAAATTTTCAATAGCAATCGAATTATAATAAAAAGTTTGTCAATAGTTCATTAAAATTAGCGTAAGTAATACTACACAACCCAAAAACCATTTTTGATTACAGTGTTTTTGTGTCAACTACAAACAAGAAAATCAATCACTTTTTGATCTTTAATATGTTGGTAAACATCTGGTATAGTATTGTAATGTTTTGCTAGCAAGCAGAAGTGACAAGATCCCAGTTGTGCTGAGGGGGCACATAGTAATGCTGTGTTACAATTTGCCCCGCTTTGAAGAAATGTGAAACGAAATACGAATCCGTGCAGCGCGGTATATTTTACACAGTTACTTTTTATGAATATTATTTATTACAGCATGAGGAATGGGCCACGAACAACAAACAGAGTGTCTGCCAATGTTCTTCTGAAGGCTACAAAAGAAGCAAAGAGGGACAGGTCTATCAGGGGTGTGCCAAGGAGCTATGGCATATGCCACGTCACTCTCCATAGGTTTGTTACACTGAAGGACAAAAAAGGAGGAGGCACCAGCGACAGTGAACCCCACCGTTGGCTATTCCCATCATCAGCAGGTCTTTAGTGCAGAGCAGGAGAGAATATTAAGCCAGTATCTAGAGGCAGCATCTGCAATGTTTTATGGCCTGTGTCCAAGAGAGGTGGGTAATAAAAGGGCCATAAGGGATTATAGTGAGAGCAAAAGGGTCTTTTAGGTATGAAAGGCTACTGCTGCAAAAACAGGCAACAGAAGAATGAAATGATAAAACAAATGAAATAGCTTAAATTATTGAAAGATAAAAATAACAGTTTAAATCCCTCTTAATTTCAGAATCGCACGTATGTTAAGAATTGTAGCTATAGAAATAGCTACCTTAGAGAGAAATGGTTATGTTAAATAAATCTACAGGTTAAGTTTATACCCAGGAACCATATACATTTTTACTCTAAGCAACAATCTATAATCTTAATCCTGTGACCTAAGCAAAAATATATAGCCTACAGTTTTACAAAAGAGTATAGCTAGGCCTAATGCTCCTGTTCCTAAGGTCCACAAGCTTAGGAACAGGAACTTGCTAGATGATTTGGATGCAAGTACCCTGTGTCCTGGGATGCAGCAGAGATGGCAGACAAGGACTGGTTTACCTCCTTCTCAAAAAGAAACTGCTGCCTGTGCATCAGGAAGCCCCAACCAACCAGTCTTTCCAGGTCAACGAGCTTCAACATGTTCAGTGTGGGCAGTTTCTTCAAAAACCTGGTGTCTGTCCTGTCAAAACATCAGTTTCAACCCAACAATATATGGAATATTGATGGAACTGATGTGACTATAGGCGCTTTCGCACCGGAGGAACTTTTCATAGCTTTTAGAACTGTTGGAGAAAGTACCCCCTTTTTGGCGTGTTTGCACCGCAGGAACTTAGAACGATTTTAGTTCTAAGAATGCCGTTTTGAGGGGCTTTTTTAGCCCCTACTCCAGGGTAGGTACTTTTGCAGCACAATAGGAACCTTGTGACGTAGGTGTACAGCCATTGGTCCAGACGCAGGTATACGATGATTGCAACCGCCATTTTTAAAGATCCGTGCAAAATATAAAGTCTTAGAACGTATTTCATTTAGCTTTTGATATTCATGTCTCAAAATGTCTGGAATTGTAGGAGGGGGCACATAGTTTTTATGTTTTATTTTACCGGTATTTTATATCCCCCAACAATGACCATTTTGCAACGTCCAATGTATATTTGTACATTGAAGAGGTAGCGTACACTCCGCTTCGGTAGGTGCATGTGTGTCCGCTTGTGTGGCTGTGATCCGCATTATAACCTAAAATAAGAATGTGTTTATCCAGCTCACGATTTTAGGGCTGCGGCAGGGAAAAAGGGGGGGAAAAAAAACACGATGCCGTGAGCAAGGGTCAGGCACAAGCGCTATGCTAGCACCCGAAAAGTACTATGCCCATCAAGTCATTCACTGCTACTGCGGTGGTAAATGCATGAATGCATTGGGAAATTATTTTCTCCATTGGACTGGGTCTATCGCCATACAGTTTTATTTTCGTTAATGAGAAGGCAGTTATAGGTTATCTAATGTGCAATCAATATTTCTGTCATTCAAATTCAATAAAACTCATTGCGTATACTGTAGTCTAGTTTGTCGATTTCTTTTGCCGCAGTAATGGTTCTTTTTTTCCTTTTGGAGGTATTTAAAAGGTCTTAAAAGTCATTAAATTTGTACTTAAAAATGTGCAGCTATCCTGGTTAGTCACAAACAACAGCTCTTAGCTGCTATACCATCGGCCGGCTTACGTCACTTCAGCGTTCCTACTGGCGGTGCGAAAGCAAACAGAAAAAAGGCCCTAGAACGAATGTAGTTCTAGGGGAAGCTCCACAGGGGGTAGTTCCTATCGAATTAGACCCTAGAACTGTTCGGTGCGAAAGCGCCTTATAGTGCAGGCTCCAGAGATGGTGGTTGCAACCAAAGGCAGCAGGCAGGTAGGCACCCTGGTTACCATGGACTTGGCTGTTAACACCATAGGTAACACCATCCCTCCACTTTTTATCTTCCCACTGAAGAAAATCCACCCACACTTCATCCGTGATGGCCCACCAGACTGCACTGGCACTGTAAATGGTTCTGGCTAGATGCAAGATGATGATTTTTTGGTGTTCTTACAACATTTTGTCAGCAAAGTGAAACCAACACCAGAATCCAAAGCCTCCTTCTTTTGGATAACCACACCTCACACTTGTCAATAAGAGCAATTGACTATTGTAAGCAAAACGGAGGGGTCATGCTCACATTCCCCCCCTCACTGCTCACACAAGTTCCAGCCACTTGACAGAAGTGTGTATGGGATGTTCAAAAGGCAGGTGAATGCAGCCAAGGATAGGTAGTTAAAAAATAACCCTGGCAGTACAGCCACTATCTACAACCTGCCAGGCATTGTGGCACAGGCTCCAACACTCGCTGCCACACCAAAAAACATCCTGGGTGTTTTTCGGTGCACTGGCATTGTACCATACAAAACAAACATTTTTACTGAAGCAGACTTTGGTCCCAGCCGCGTGACCGATAGGCTAGAGCCCCAGCCTTCACCATCCACAACTTCCCTCAACAGCCAGGCCTCTGCCTCCAAATCTGCCCTAAACCACTAGGCCTCTGCCTACGCCTCCACATCTGCCTTCACATCTGCCCTCACCAGAGGTTGAGGTTGTTCTTCAGGTCTGTTTGTTTTGTTGAATATGTTTAAGTTATGTGTTCATCTGTTTGCTGTTTGTATTGGGCACCAAATTTGTGTAATTTTTAATAATTTATAATATAGTGTTTTATAGGCTAATATAATATTTATATGAAATCAATAAATTGCATGGAATGTTATGACATTTTCAATAATTCTTATTTTGTAACATACTTATATTGTTTTTTTAAAATGTTGCAATGTGCCCCTTATGTGTTACAATGTGCCCCGCACACGAGGTATGTTGTAACATTTCACTCTCTTTCTTTGCGCAGAAATAACGAAAAAAGTATATGTTGCACGTGTGCAACAAGAGCACATTACAATAGCAGACACATGTAACACTGCTGTGAAAAAAGAAAAGTAATTTCAACCATAAATGTATTTACAAAAGCACAAGAAAAACAAGAAGTGTTAGTATACCAATAGCATTTTTTTCTGACAAAGGAGATGCATCAGGACAGTAAACACACTGCTTTCAAAATGTATTTTTTTTTATCGAGAATTTAGATAAAAATATACCAATGACAGATAATCAAAATTTTGCAAATATCAGCCCCGATTATCTAACGACCAGAGATTCGGTCGACCCCTACTTTTTACCTTTTCAGCGGGCAGTCTCATCTTCCTGACTCGTATTTTGGGGGAGTCCTGAGTTATGCTGGGAGTACAGTGGACCTTTGGTTTGGATGTGCGTGCTTTTTGAGTATACGGAGCCCAGCTGGGATCACGGCCATCATCCAACTCTGACTCATAGTCTGATTGGATAGGTGAGGAGGGGGATGTTTCGGCAAGCTTGGACCCCTCACCACAGCTTTTACTACTGGCAGACTGCTTCATTTCCAGACCTGTGGGTTCCTCTGGGACCATGACTGTGATTTCAAAGTGTTCTTCTTTGATGTTCAGTGGGCTGTCAGGTTCATACTTCATGGTTGCAGAGTAAGACTCCTGTTTAATGGACAGTGACCCTGTTGCCATGGTATCTGTGAAGATGGTGCTTAGCTCATACTCTGTCGGCTCTCCTTTAAGCATCTTTTGAAAGGGCTGTGTCCCCTCCATTTTCAGAGGTTCAAAACCATGGCCATCCATCACTACTACCAAACAAAACATACAGTGTCAATACACAGGTTCATACATGTAATCCATGTCATATATTGTTAAATAAGAGCTTTTTACAATAAGAAAGCAGCTGCCATCACATGGAATATATATTAGTCAGTCAAAACGATAAAAAAGACTTAAAAGCCAGATACATGTTGTGTGTTTTATGAAGAGATAAACTGCTAACATAACAAATTCTGAAAAGGTCTACAAAGGTCTCGTACCCTTGCTAACATATGTTAAAATATAAATCAAAATATAAACCACAAGATGTTCCTAACAAATGATATCTGTAAACTATAGAGCGAGCCATGTTATCAGTGGGAGCGCCGTTTTTATTTTTATAAATTGGGCCCTTCATAATGCTTTCCTCTTTGGACGTCTCTTCCTTTAATAAATAGTTTCAGTGGATCAGTGTTGCTCTTTATATTTTAAAATCTAGTAAAAGTATATCAATGTACACCTTTCGCGGTGTTCTCCTAGCGAAAATGGTTTTCGAACCCTTCTGCCAAACAATAACAAAAAGATGTAGCCTATGTATTAAAACAGACTACGTTCTTAAAAAGCTAACAGATATGTGCTCTGTGTCGCCTCAAACATGTGAGTACAAATTTGACTGGCAAAACCCAGTGAAACATCGCAGTTGTAAGACATTCTATATAAACGATTTTTTTCATTATCGAGAGATAGCTAAAGACTTAAGTTTACTGACGCATCAAAACAAAAGATTGCGCAATCCACTTTCCATTCAAAGTGCTCCAGCACCAAACCCCCAAATTGACCCACTGATCAAACACTTTTCACGGATTTTTAACATCAAGGTGGGTCGTGATTTTAAAAAATGTTCATAAACCTAACAGTGGAAAAAAATATATGCGACACGGTACGATTACTGACGAGTTCTTTCAGGCTTCTGTAAGAAAATTCACGTGATGCTGCTAAGCTAGCTAAGTTTAAAAAACAAAACTCACAAAACTTGATTTAGTGCATGTCCTGCATATCATACACTTTCGCCTCAATGGATTCGAAACTTTACAAATGTACTATAATCAGACTGCACAAGCATATTACAGATAGCAATAGAGACGTTATGTGCTCATGTATAATTCAAACTCAGGACTCTTGCTCTGATTTAAGCATGTTTTCGCTCGATGACACAAGCGATCAGAGTTCCAAGAATGAGGGGAAGTGTCGCCACCTATTGTAAAGGAGCTCAGCGCAAAGCGCTCTCGTCACTGAAGGAAAACAAGTTATTGCCTGCCTGGTTTAATTAGATTATTCGATTGCTCATAATCTACATTACATGTGTACAGACATTGTCCTAAGCATTTTCAGTCGTGGTTTTATTTCACTCAGGGAGCAATTTGAGATGAAATAATTCAGCACTGAGTCCACAACAAAAGAGCTTGGTATCAAGCGTTTGAGTTTTATTGAAAAGATACCCAGGATTCCGTACAGAAGACGAGAGAGAGATATGTAGCAGTTAGGACTTTCGCACTCCTTCATCTCTCCCATTCTCTCTCCAATATCCTGGCTGGGAAGAGGATGAGGGGGAAAGAACGGATGGCAAAAAAAGGTTGTGTGGTAACTTATGGATATGATATTGACCTCCACCCAGCAAGCGCCGCTGTTGTTACCTGCACAGCGCGCTTGGGCAGCAGATCTCGTACTTACTCGTGAGATTTCAGCTGAAACTTCCTCTCTACGTTCTCCTCCAAGATGGTAGGTATAGTGTTGCGTTTCTCCAAGAATAATTCAAAAGGAAATCGGGATCAATCCTTTAGTGTACTATGTTTTAATTGTAGATTAATCAGTTGTTGTACCTACAGATAAGTTCTAGCTTAAGTTTCTGTCGTTATTGGAGGATGGAGACTATTAAAACATAAAATAGTATGACAGTTTGTTGCTCCTCACTGCTGCTACGGAGCTAGGCCATGGCCAGTACAATTTACACCAACAGAGCTGTAGTGTTACAGTTAAAATTATCTTAAATTATATATAGCACGATACCTCATGTAGTATTTTACACTACATAGTTTGCGGAGACTCGTATACCTATCGTTGTTTAATTCGCGAATCACAAAAGTGCCGTGACATGTCTTAGCTGTGTTTCCAACGTTGGTATGCTGGTTAGCGATGGTTCTTCATCCTCTCTGCACACCATTGAGTTGGTTCTTGGAGCGAAACGATGTGTCATTAAAACTCAAAAGACTGTACGCTGTATGGTGTTTTAATGTTCCTTACTGTAGACGACTCTTGATATGCTGGTTTTGTTTCTCGTGTGATTTTTAGCCAACCAAGAAGAGTAAGACTAGGAAGCTTCGAGGGCACGTCAGCCATGGACATGGCCGTGTCGGTAAGCAGTACTTGCCCATGTATATTTGAATAAGATTTTAAAATTCTACATCTACAATTCTTACAATGGCACATCAGGTGCAGTTGTTAAAAAGATTCAATGATATCGTCATATGCCAATTGTAGATGCTATATAGAGCAAGTTACAGTTGTTTCAGTGGTAATATCCCTTAATAATTGGATTTTTCGTTGACTGAACTGAAATCTTTTTGAATTTAGACTTGCACAAAGATGAAATTGAATTGAAATGTTTGTGTGTCTTTAGGAAAACACAGAAAGCATCCTGGAGGTCGTGGTAATGCTGGTGGCATGCACCACCACAGAATCAACTTTGACAAATAGTGAGTGACTTGTGTGTCTCATTTGAGTGTATAGCATTGTTTGCTGATGTCCTGTGAAAACAATTCTCCCTGTTTTCTCCCATGAGAACGTTAAATCGATGGGATATGAATATGGCCATATTGTGTCTACAGAGGAATTTTGTGTAAAATGTTGGGAGGAATTCTTTTTCTTCCATCTATGGAACAGTTATTCTTTTTTCGAGGTACAGTGCATGTGAACACCGTTCCGACACATTTTTTTATGATTTTGGTGTGTCTCCTCTCACAGCCACCCAGGGTACTTTGGTAAAGTTGGTATGAGGCACTATCACTTGAAGAGGAACACCATGTTCTGCCCAACCATTAACCTGGACAAGCTGTGGACCCTGGTGAGTGAGCAGACCAGACTCAACTACGGCAAGAAGCCTGATGGCCCAGCCCCCATCATCGATGTTGTCCGTGCTGTAAGTAGACCAGTTACTACATTTTACATTTTCACCTCTGCACGACTGCTGCATACATGCCAATTTAGGTCACTAACGCATGTATTGTGTTTTTGACAAATGATGCTTTGTGTCATGTCATCAGTGTATCATGGTTTATGGTGACTGCTGTTCGTTTGACGCTATGTACAATTATAGAAGAATCTGAGCATAATTGGACTATCACTGACCATTGAGTAGGCACCTGGTTAGTTGCTTCAGCTTAGACTTGACAACAGTGGGCTCATGTAACGTAGCCAGAAGCTTTATGCTTTTCCGAACTATTAAACATCGGTTCATTGGAAGAACTTCATTTGTTATTGATCAGTTAATAAATGGTACCTTGGTGGGTGAGATCTGCCCTGCTGTAGAACGAGGCAGTCTTTAGACCGTCAGCAGGCTTCAGCTCTTATTCCTCATCACGTCTGTGGCTCACAGGTGTGTGCAGAGTTGACTGTTCATATCCTGATTTGGGAGGACTTGTCGTTTTTTTTGTTTTTTTTTTTAATTTCAGTGTAATGCATTATAAGCACGCTTATAGATTTTGAAAACAGTCAACTGAACACCTGACATTCAGTTGATTACTTTAAACTTGCATTGGCTGACTTGTCTCAATTGTCGCTGTGACCTAAGCTTTCTTTGCTAGAATGCTGTTAGCTTTGTATTACATGCTTCTTTAATTCGTTGAAAGAAAGCCATGAGTACTGTAGGTGTAATTAGTGCATTGTGAAAAAATGTAATTTATTATCCCATGACTGTTCTGTAACCAATATGTACATTAATTCAGTTTGATTTTATCGCTGTACTCACATCACTTAATTTTTCCCTAAGTTCTGACTTCTCCAGCAATATCTACCTGAAAACACACGTATTGGTCCTACCCATTCATAATCATGTTTTTTGATATTCACAGGGCTACTTCAAAGTGCTTGGCAAAGGCAAGCTGCCCAAGCAGCCAGTCATCGTCAAGGCGAAGTTCTTCAGCCGACGAGCAGAAGAAAAGATCAAGGGCGTCGGAGGAGCTTGTGTTTTGACTGCATAAGCACCTGTTGGTATTTTGCAAAATAAACTGTATAAAAAGAACCAGTGGCGGTTGTGGTCTGTTTGAAGTATTGCCTCATTTTCAATCCAAGGGATGAAGAAGACCTAGACCTTACAATCTCAGCTAATTCAAATGAGCCTGAACACACACATCACTAATGAAAGACTGCAGTGGGATGGTTAGCACACAGTAAAGCAGACTTTGGGTTACCACAGACTGGAGCAGGGAGACAGACTAGACACAGATGATCTTGTTGTTTAATGTAAATTACATCAAGTTTGTAAATCTCTTGGCTTCTTGTTGTAGAGAGCCCGAGATTACATGTCACTAAGACTTGAATGAGAAGAACATCCTATTTTGTTGGATGCACAAAATGTGTACATTTTCATTACGGCTGTGTATCGCTAATTAATGGTCTTTAACTTCTTAATTACACCATTGATGCAAAATCCCAAGCATGGAGGAAATGTCCTAAGCAAACATGCTGAAATGATAACATCAGATAGAAAGTAGCTTAGGCAAGCATTAATAAGACTCAATAGCTTGGCTATCAAACACACTGATACTAAAATACCTTAGTTGGGCTTTATTGTTCACTTACACACTAAGGGTCTGTTTGTGAACTTAGTCATTCAATATTTCAAATAGCTTGTCTTGATGCTCATAAAGAGAGAGCTTGTTTACTGCACAGTAAAACCTGGTGATGAAGTCCTGAAATACTATTTGACAGTTGAAAATGTACAAAAATATTTGGCATCTTATGGGAACAAGTGCCCATCTATGTCCACTTCAGCTCTTTTTCTGGAGAAATTTCATTTTACTACCTGCAAAAACAATTAAGAGGAAGCATGTTTTAAAGTAGGACTGATCATTTTATGTTGACGTATGATCTTAAAGCGTTTTATAGTTTTGTACTTTTAACTATGGACTATTTCACTATTACACATTACTGCTTCATAATTTCAGAGCATTCATTGACCTCTGAGTACAATCCATCCGATTAATGAAAAAAACTATAAAAAAAAACTGACATGAGAATCATGTGTGACTCACCAAGACCTCTGAGGAACCTGTTAACACCTCCTCTGTCAGCATCTGGCAGCTCCTCAAGGTACTGCTCCACCCGCACTTCAAACAAACCTGCCCCATAGGGAACGAAAACAAAGACACTGCTTCCATGAAGAGGGGGTGAAAGCTACTTTTGCATTCTGCGTACCTGTGGTGGGGCAGTTCCAGCATAGCAATAAGGAGATGGTTGTGGACTCAAAGCCCAAGTGTGACTGACTTGTTGAGTGCCAACATGCCCCTGAGCACATTCCAAATGTACTTGGAACGTGGGGATGTTGCCTGATGCTATCTTGTCTTCGTGGCATCACTGTAGAATCCATTCAGTTTACCTGGTTTCCAGAAGACCTAGGTATTCTTTGAATGCAATTCCACCATGCAGAGTAATAAAGGGACCAATACAGCCTTTTCATAAAATCTTTCCAGACACAGGGAGAAACAACATAGATAATATTTTGCTGCCCTAAACGAATGCAATGGTTCTCAATCCTGCTCCTGGAGGACCCCTGCTCTGCACATTTTCCATCTTTCCTTGCTTACCTACCTGACTGAAGTGGCACTTTTGACTGGCTGAGCACACCTAATTTAATCAAGAGCATGTTAATTACATTTTTCAGGTGTGTTCTGAGCAAGGATACATAGAGGATATACAGAGCCAGAGTGCCCCAGGAGCGGGACTGAGAACCACTGAACTAATGAACTGAAACTCATGATATACAGTTTGTGTTGCTTTGTGCTTTTCAGTTTTACTGTTCTTCTGTCTATCCGTACTGATGAGCCTCAGCTCCTAACCACTGTTCCTCTTCCCCAGTGCAGCTTTTCCTTGTTTTTGAACACCGCTGCCTTAAACATGAGATGTAATTTTGCCAATTGCATCACCATCTATTTCAGCTCAGAATGTCTACCAACCCTTATGCTGCTTTGTAACCCATATGTCAATTTCTATTTTAATATTAATATTTATTGATATTTTATTAATATTTTACATATTAATAATTGGAAATGATAAGAACAAGAAGTACACGTCTTTTTTTCAATACAACTTTTTTTGTCAGTTGTTTCCATTACTTTGTCTACTGCCTATATATTTGTGTACGATATCCATTTCATTTTGCTCTAACTGCTTAGTTCCTAAATTAAAACAGGACTCATTTATTGGCATTATTACTCCGAAAGAGGATAGTGTTATGTTCACATGGCAACAAGTCACAGCAGCTTGTTTATCTGGACCCACTGTTGTTACTTATTACCACAAGAGGGCGCTAAAAATCACAACCTCTGGACTAAGAGGCTATGGAAGGTGTAAGACCCAGATGAGTGAATGAATCTTATCATGTGAATGAAGAACCAGAATAACCTAGTGCTCATCTGTTTTTCGTTCTGTATGCTTTTCATAGTGTAGGCATCTTAATGCTTCCATTTTCTTCCATTCTGTTCAAGACCCCTTTCCTCAAATGCACATTTTATCAGGTATGGTGAGACATGAGAAAGACTCACCTTTAGTCCTTGTCTTGCGTAGCTCCTGATCCTGGATGAACCCTGCAAACATCTGGGACTCCATGAAGATCCCGAGGAAATGACGAACACTTCTGGAGACCACGGCCTTACGGAAGGCCTCCTTCTGAAAGAATCGTTCTCCACTGGCATTCTGCGTCATGAACAGGGGGTAATGACCAACCGTCTCCAGAAAGAAGCGGATAAAAACTTCAGACACCACGTTGTTCAAGGATGTAGCATCTGGAGACAGGAAAACTTGGAATTTTTATGTTGTTGAATGTTAACTGTTGTTATGTAAGGTGAGATGATTATGTATAAAGTAGCTATCTGAGTATCATTCACACTCATCTGACTGAAATTCAGTTTCAGTCTAATCAATTGTGTAATTAGAGTTTGCTTTGAGTGCTCTAGGATGAACGTAGGATGAAAGATTAAGCATTTAAAAACATAAAAACTAAACTGTGACTCATTGACTTTGACAAGCAGAGGTTACTGTCAAGGAATCAGTGTGTATTGCTTTGGTTGACACACAGTCATATTCTGTTGGTTACATGACGCACTTGTCAAACTTTTGGTATCACATTTTATGTATTTCCATTATGGTATCACACATTAAAAAAGTAATATGTTAACATTTTTTCAAGCAATCTGTCAGAACGATAGAATGTTTTGCTTTAACCACAACTGTTGTGGTAAAACCTGGGAACCCACCAGAACTTACCATCCTCTGACTCACTGTCGGAGTCTTGGTTGATGATGTCATCTCTTTGTTCCAGAGCCTGCTCTAGAGCTGCCTGAAGTTTCCTTGGCAACAATGTGGCTTCATCATCCATCTTGGCAGCATCAGAACATATGAAGTTTTAAAAACTTAGAAGCTAAACAGTGCTGAATTTATATGAAAAAAAAATGTTATTGTTTGTGCAAATTTTACCTGTCTGATAAAACAATCTGTTCTTAGGTCCACCATCAGAGTCTGAAATCAGTGGTAATGTTTAAACACATGCAATTACACAAATAGAATAGTGCTTGTGGACAGAATGTAAAGATATTCATAGACACGGCACAACTATTACAGACGAGAGAATCTGTTGGCTGCTAAGGTTATGTAAATAATAATTGCACTTCGATTTAAAAAAAATGTGTAAAACTGATCTAAAAGTTACTCCTAACACTTCAAAAAACCCAAAAGATTTGCTATAGCAAGATTAATTTCCCAAAAGAGGACTTTCTGGCAGCCATACTAGACTCTTCTGAGGATCCAGCTTATTTTGGACATTCTCCAGTTCACTAAACTGACTGACCTCCATCCTCTGGACAGTCCCTCAGAACGAAGCAATGATATCCCTCCCAGGAGGACTTCCTAAAAACCTGGAAGCAATGCAATCTCCATCTGATTCCAAAGGAAGCTGCCTGGAATCAGATGGGAGTTGGCTGTGCTCTGCAGCAACTGAAAAATCTGGCATGGCTCCTTGTGAAAGTAATGCGAAAGAAAGCCTTTCGCCTTAAATTTGGGTGGTCATCCTGACTGGCTAAAATGAGGGCCTCATTTCCTGGTATTAAGACTGGTGATCTGTGGCTAATGTTTCTCCTCCACAAATGAGAAATATGAGCAGATACATCAGGGGCCATGTCCAAAAGATAATAATAATATACAAGAGTTGCCAATCAAATAACCAGCACAGATTCATTCAACCGGTGGTGCAGTGAAAAAGTTCACTAAGAACACAGCCTCATTTCTGTCTCAGAAACGGTGGTCCCCAACATTTCCGTTGATCACATCATGATGAAATAACACAAGTGTATTTTCTTCTGACAGTGAAAAGCAGTCTCTCTGAGGAGTATCAAGGGGCCATACCCACCTCCTCCAGAGGCAGCTGCTGCAGTCGGGGCAGGGAGGAAGAAAGGAGTCCCACCAAGAAGGGAGTGGGGCAGCACACCATGTCCAGCATGGAGGCAGGCAGCACAGGGATAAAGGTATGCTGCCATGAGAATGGGTAGAGAAGAGCCAGAACAGCATGAGCACAGCTAGATAAAGTACTGCAGAGAAAGAGAGAGAGAGAGAGAGAGAGAGAGAGAGAGAGAGAGAGGGAGAACAGAAGAGTTCTATGTTAATATTAAATAGCCCCTAAATAAATAAGCAAAAGACTCAACAAACATACATAATACAACTGAAATCATGACACATTTGGACTAAAAAATAAACGACACATGAGAGAGACAGAAATATTGTATGTGTTTGTGTGTGAGAGAGACCCAGTACTGAACTGAAAGCTGGTACCCTAATATGAACACAGACCACACTGGTCTACTCTATCTTTAGATCATGCTATTTTACAGTAGATCCAGTTTGATATTCTTGATCAATGAAGCCCTTTGCGGTCTGCATAAAAGAAACCCTGAACATTTTTCCAGTGCAAACAGCAAATGCCTTTCTCAGGGCAGTTCATTAAATAATCAGCTTTTGTTTCTCTTTACTCTTACTGTGCACAGTGCTTACATATTTTCAGTGAAAATAAATTACAAAACCCTTATGGAATATACAGATTCTTTTTAGCTTCATTTGGAAGTGTTACCATGCCAAAGTAACTCCTTGCATATACACTTAAATAGAGGAAGCGCATTCTTTCATGGCATCAGTGTCCTGAAAGCATATTTGAGTATTCAATCATCCGCAGCGTAAAAGCTGTTTTTAAATGGCAGGGGTTCAAATACCACGGGACACTTCTGTCATTTCCCATCCCTGCCCTAAATCCCAAAAATATGCCTACTCAGCGATCCAATTCTACATCAAGATTAAGCAAACAAGCTGTTGGAGGTTCTTGCTGTTAAACCTGGAATCACGAGAACAAACGTCATTTAAATAACTTAAGAGTCTGGAGCTTACGCAAGATGAAGATAATGCAACATCCAGGATTTAGGTTTTGTACTCTCTCTCTAAGGGAAAATAAGAAATTCCAATGCTATTATAGCCATTCAGTCCCCTTTCATGCTAAATTTATGGAGGAATTATGACTTTGTCAGTTCTTGGCACTGCTTCTGTTGATGCATTTCCATGGATTTGAATTAGATGAACACTGTCATGATTCTTTTGGTCATGCCCACAGCTCACACTGGCAAAACACCTACTTATGTACTTATGAGTACTCATGAGAAAACAAATATCTTATGAGTACAAATATCCCGCCATCAGCACAGACATGTCTTGACTTTGACTCTTCACTTGCAGTCATCCTGTAGGTTCCCTCAACCTCCAACAACCTGGCGTTTGCTCCAGATTTTGGAAGCAAATGCGCAGTGTATAGAGGAGATTCAGCATAATATTGTGTAGGCGGTCTAGTCAGGAGAGATCAAACTATTGACCAGTGCTCACTGAGGACAAAAGGAATGCAGCACTGCTGTTCTGCCTCTGTATTATAGCAATGACTTGCCAGGACAGTTCAAACTAAACTGAAGGCAAAAAATAAAAGGCAGATGTTTCCGTATGTCTGGTCTGACCTCATTTGCTTCTCAACAAGTTCCATGTTTATTTTAAAAAACTAGCCTCATGATATTTAATAAGTTATTCATAGTTTTTATATCCATGTTAACAAGACAAAGAAATTAGTTGCTCTGGGCATAATGGGGCATTCCTAGCCATTCCATAAATTTAAAAGAGGACTGCAAGGGGCAGATCTTTTTCACACAAGGCACCTCACTATGGGGGTTTACCAGCAGTTAATTTTATGGTCCATGCCTAGGATCCTCACTTTGTGAACTGGAGAAATGTGCAGATGCATTTACGAATAAGGCTGTATGGGAGGCTGTATTAAGGCTCATGGGGACAAATGAAATCATGACTAGACAGTGACCAAACTGACAGTGATGGGTTAGTGGCTGAGGATTTGATCAGTACGTCTGGTTTGTTTGTCACAGTGATGGATATGCACTGGTGCATTGAAAGTGGATAAATCCTCAGAATTTGATCGTGTTGGAGTTTTAAAAGGTGTACTTCGATGTCAGAAGACCCCCTTTCAATGATTTCATTACTTTACAACAATTTAAATCATGTAAACAGCTATGCTAATTATGAAATTGTCGTGATGAGTTTTTACATTGCCAAGGGGTCAAATGCTCATAAATTCAAATTTTCACTCTAAACATTCTCACCAAGCGCTTGCATAGATTTGAATTAAATACATTCTGACACAATTTCAGAGCAGGCAATTTAGTACCCTAACATGCATTGTCTGCCACCTGTCCTAATCCAGTAAATGTTAAATCTAACTAACTTCTCTCACCTCAGCTTGTCTGCTACAAAGATGACTCTGCGTTCAAGGAGCAGGGAGGCAAAGACTCGCACGACTTGAGGTACACTGAGACAGCTGAACAGACTCCGCAGATCCACGTGCTCCAGACGGGAGTCTGCTGGCCGTCTCAGCTCTAACTCCTGAGTGATACAGCCAAGAAAGACAGGAATGAGGAGGAGAGGTTGGGATTACTGAGTTGAATGGTATTTGTTTGTTTCAGTTGCCCGACTAACCTCCTTCCCAGCACCAGGCAGGAAAGTCTTTACTTTGATGGTCTTCCCAGGGGCTGGGAATGGAGACTCCATGATGCATCTCATGAAGGGGTAGACAAGTGCAGCTGAGATACGCAGACGCTTTTCCACCTCGTCAAGGATCTGTTAGACGGACACAGAGGAACCTCTTTTTAAATCAGAAACTTTCTATGACATAATCATCCTCATCAATGATATTGATAGTCGCAATGTCTCAATTTTAAACTCAGGTCCACAGTAAAATAAAACAAATAGTTTAATAAATAATCAAGAGTGTAACTGCCATATGTTATGACTGTAAGAAAAAACTATTGGTAGCATTTCTCATCATATCTAAATCAGTGAATCAAATCTGTACTTAACAAACCCTTACATACAGTCATGTTATAATATCCCCCAGGTTGAAGTTAACAAGTGTAACAGCATATGTTTGCAGAGGGACCAAATATATAACAAATCTGAAATTCACACACATTGAGATACAGAGTAGTCTGGAAGCACTTCTTTTTTCCATCAACATATTCCCTGGCTCAGTGAACAGTGCAATGAGAGATGGTGGGAAAGTCCCAACGCAGGAAAACCTGATCTGATCCTCTTTGTTCTGGAGGGGGTGGAGCTTTAGCAGGCTGCATGTTTAACTGATCAGCAGATGTTGATTCCACATGTGTAACAGAGGACAAGACAAGGCTTACCTTAGAGAAAAGATCAAAGCAGCCTAACCGACTGATGACACAATAAACTTCAGGTAAGCGCGGCCCGGTCCCACTGGGCTGAGGAGGAAAAGCACAAAACTGTCTATATTGACTGAGGAAAGCAGAGGATTTACCTTGCATAGACCTTTATTTTGACCCATTCCTTTTTGCCCCTTTCCCTTGACTCTTGTAGATATGAAAGAGTTGAAGGCTGTAATTTGTTTGGTAATATCCCTATGTTGATTATTGGTTGTCTAACTTGTGAGTCCTCCACATTAAACCTAACCAGTTCATTTCAGTTCTGTTCCAGGTCAGCTCCACTCTTTTGAGTTTTGACTTTGGCAGAAGAATTAATGACAATTCTAGCTTGGCCTGACCCAAAACTGGAATGAGGAGAGATGGGAAAAAAAAACATTCCATGCTTTCTTCAGTATCAGACAGGATAAGTCATGTGCTGCCAAAAACTTTCACCTTATCAAGCATCAGTGTGCTTTCATAGGCTTAATACACATACACAAAAACATACCAACATCCATGGATCCAAACAAATTCAGAGGGCCCGTTGAATAAACAGTCAAAGAGTCTTTTTCAAGGCTGCCCTCTGCAATGACCCTTTTAAACATGTGAGGAATGACAGACCGCCAGTTTATCTGTATTTCCTTTCAGAGATGGCAGAGTAACAAAGCTAAACAGTGGACCATCACTTATCCTTACAACAACATCTTTCCACAACCATCCTCTGACATCCAGGATTAGGCTGAGAAACTTCTCAGAGGAATTTTTAAAGGGATTGTCGCAGAAGCATACACATACTGCTTAAATGTACATGTCAAAGACACTGAGCAGAGACCATTTAGAAAGTTAGTCAAGGCTTACCAGCAGTCTCCTGCAGTAACCAAACCGTCTGCCACCATCATCACCAGTCAGCACAAAAGAGAACGTCTCACTGTTTAAGGTAAATTGCAAAATGTAAGAAAAGAAAAGCTAACTTCACCAAGAAGGCCAGCCCAAATACATCATGCCAAAGATCTTAATGAACCTATATACGTTCAAACAAGCACAAACACAAAAACCCTGAGACAGAATGTAGAGGAATGTGAGCACACAGCATTATTTTCGCTCTTGTAAAGTAAATGCATGTATTAATGTTATGTACAAAACTGAGGTGTGCTTACAGGCAGTTCAGGGTTAGGCTTCCCTCATAACAGTATCCATACCTGAACCTTATTAACAGGCATTGATTGACTTTCTTCTCAGTGTAAGTAGCAACAAAATGTTTGTGATTGAACTGACATCACATCAACAGACATCAAAAAAGGCATTTACCAAAGAACTAGCATAAATCATTGTTTAGGCTCATGGATTAAGATGTTTACTTGTGAGGCAACAGTTACAAATTCTGCTGGCTCAGATCCAGCCCTGTGCAAACCCACCTGCTGTACTCAATCACTGGGATCCAGTCTTTGGCATCTGGGAAACAGAACTGGGGGATGGCTTTGAGGCGCTGCTCTGCCTCCCTCATCTGTTTGGTGAGCCTTTCTAACTGTGAATGAGAACAGTGGGATATTTTGCAAAGCCAGATTACTAAGAGCAAAATAAGATTTATGACTATCATGCATACCACATATCACACATAAACATAGTGTATCCTGTCCATGTGACAGAAAGATGACCATCACAGTACAGTACTATAGCCACTGCTAAAATTCCATCCAAAGCAGTATTCTATTTTTTGTGCCACTAGTTATTGTTTACCTGGTGAATCAGTACTCCAAGCCTTTGGCATTGTTGCTAGAAGGATACCAGTTGGGTGGTAAATAATATAATTAATCATCTATTTGTACAACTAGGATCTGTGTATGTTCATTTAGTAGAAAAACATAATTAGGGAATGGACTTGTGTTAGCCTCCCAAATTCATATGTGAATGGTATAACTAGGGTGATGGCCTGTTGGCCAAGCATTGGTTATGTGACACATTGCATAGACCACATCCTGGCCACAAATGCATGTAGCGCTTTGGATGTGGTAAGGCTATGCCTTTCTTATAGCTCTTGGCTTAAACACCTATTCTACATGCTGAAACACAGTGATTGGACTGGCAAGACCCAATGAATGCTGGATGCAGTGACTGAGGAAAAACTTGCCACAGGCCACAGTGAGGACTATGCCAGAAGCTCCCAAACAGCCTCAATACTACATGGGTTTCAGGCGTTCTGCAGATAATTTACTAGTACGCTGTTGGATAAACTGTCCATCCACATCTGCATTGTCTGTTAATTAAACTGACAAATGCCTGGTGAGTTAGTGTTTAGGGTTCCTCATAAAAAGTGTACGGAGGGTCAACAGGGTATGTTCTAAGGAGTGCCTCTCCTTTATGGACTCTCCTCGGGGCTGCATACCAACACCATCACTATATATGCAGTATACTAAAGACAGCATCCAAATAGGCATATCATGTCAAAGACACTGCAATGCTTAATTTACCACAAAGTAAGGAAATGGAACATGACACATTTTGACAGGGCTTTAAAGTATCAGCTGCAGGGAATTATGGTGTAGATGGTTGGGGTTTTTTTTATCAAATATTTTGGTACAATTTTTCATGTTGAATCATAATTATTAATGGTGAAAACAAATCAAAACCAGGGTCAAACACAGGATAACCCTATTTTATGCCAAGGATTCTCCCACTAGTCTGCGGCGCACTACACCCACATTTTGTTCCAATCGCACATTAACACCATTAATCTCCACTGCTGTTTCTGTTGTTAATGTTACACTGAGCTCAATTCACAACTTATCATTATGACATTAACAGGGCTGTGTATCATGCTGAACAGAAACTACCTGTATTTATGCACAGGATATACTGAAGGAAGGCAACATCCTCACGGTACCACTGACGAGTAAGAGTACTTTCACCCTTCTCGGCCTCTGACAACTTTACCTTCGGGAACTGGTAGCTGATCTCTGGTGTGTATGAACTCTTGGGAGGCCTCTTTTTCAGGGACACAACAACAAAGTGCTCAAAAAGCTCTCTCTTCTCTTGCCAGTGCAGCATCTGCAGCTCCAGTGTCCGGTAGCTAGGAGTGTGCCGCAGCAGAGACTGCAGACGTAAAAGTCTCTGTGTGTTCACTAGAGAAGATGCAAGAGAGGGGAAAATATGGAATTATAAAGAAGTACAATTTTCTGCAAGCTACTACATACATACATACTTGACTGGATTAATTTGACTTTCAAATGAAAAATAATGCAAACAAACCATCGCACAGCCATGCTTCACATGCTTGTTTCATACAGTAAATAGACCATATGATATTGAAACTGTCCATCGGTTTTTCCCTATATTTGATCATTTTATACATACTTGCCATGCTGTAGTCCAACCCAGATGTGTGCTGTTTCTAGGATGTTTGTAATAAGTTTGTGCTTATTTAGAATCCCCTTTATTGTGATAGTGACAGTGCTAGGTAAAAAAAAATACTTCTGGGATTTTAAAACTCAACCTCTGACTACAACAGTTTCATCTAACTTCTTATGACTCCTTGGGTTGATTTACAGCATCGCAGGTGACAGAAAAATATATTTGTCAAAAAAGTGAAGAGAATGCTCTATCACTTTAACCGATCACAATGCCTGATACTGTAGTGGATCCCTTTAAATGCTTCATGGCCCTTGCAGACCACTTAAAATATTAGTCTGAAATAGCTTTGTGTAGTAGACCAAATGAACACTAACAGGGATCTCTCACCATTCAACCGATCATCAGAGTCACTCTCGCTCTCACTCTTGCCATCTGTAAATTGTCACAGCATAGATTGGGGGTTAAAGCAAGAAGGTCCAGAGTCACAAAGGGACAAACCATAGCTGTTCTACAACAAACAGAGATTTAGCTAGTCATTTGAAACTAAGTCACTTCCAATGTACCCCAATATGTCTGTTTGGTGTCCTTAGTAAACACTGTTTCAATGGCTATCTAACAGCTTCTCATACCTGATTAATACACTGAGAGATAAACTACCATTATTTGTACAAATGTACAGGAACTGAAGCATGGGTTTTCAAAAACAGTGTTCCAGCAATCTAACACCAATACTAATGTTAGTAAACCTCACATAGAAGTATACTATGACCACGTGGCAGTGTATAAACCACTTACTACAACAAAAACATACATATGTGAGCAAAGCAGTACAAAGAAAACTGGCAGTTGTATACCGAGCATGAAAAAAAGACATGTAGCCTGAGAAGCCAGTCTTTGTCCTGCTCTAAACTAGCAGGTGACGGTCACTGAGGTGCATGATAAAAAGAAATTTCTAAGCTAGACAGCTTCGCCATATTCTTCAAATTGAATGTTGCTTCCTCTGGCGACACATAGTTGAGAGTGTGGGATCTCAAATGAAGTGATGGAAGATCTCCTATGAAGTGGCAGAATACTTTTCTAAGAACACCATTGCATCCTTTCAGTAGAGTCTTAGACTCCAATAAGATCTATACTAATGTGAACTGAATCAGTTCTGGCGGCTTGTGGTGGTCATTGGTCATTCATGTGGGTGCCCCCTTATGATGTCACATAACATGACACATAAATGATAACGAATAATAAACAACCACCACCCATTTTTATGACTAAGGTAAGAGACATGGAAGGGAGCGAAATAAAGCACCACTTCAGATTTCACAATATATCCAGAAAAACAAAAATATGGAAAATGCATAAGCATTTATGGTTGAGTAACACAATTTGTGGCAAGCTAACACACCTTATGTAGACATGCATATACTCTGACCCAGACTGTATCTCTGACCCTAATCAAAACCCTTAGCTTGACACCAACTCCAGCCAGCCTGAACACTAACCCAAAAATGTGTATGGATGCTAACAAATGCACCAGGATGTTATCATCTCAGTCCATCAAACATTCTTCTGCATGGGCACTTGTTGTCAACACTACCTTATGCTATCTTAAGGCCAAATTCCGTACATCAGTAAATACAACAGAGTGTAGTTTGTTTTTAGAAACTCAATAACAATAATAGCATTTGTATGAAGAGTCACTGAAAATATTTATACCTGCATATATATCAGTTTATCACTACCTCAGTAGTGGTCAGGCAGTTCTGGACCTCAGCCACTGACACTGACATTTTTTGTAAAGACACAGACTGTTTCACAATGTGGGTCAGGAAGTCATATAAGCTAAACAGCGAAACATTAACACAGCTGCATCCTTAGCTATGCTGTGGAAAGTAGGTGCTTTGCAATGATGCACAAGATCCAGCATTTCTTAAATGTATATGAAGCACAAGTAATTGCAGTTCAATTTTATTTGTGAGATTAAGTGATGTTTGAGATTTGAAAGGATTTAACTGAATGAATTTAACTGAAACACACTATCATAGACAACCAATAATCTGTTCCAGGTGCTGGAGAAGTCCTTGGTACCGTTCCGTGTGATTCATACTTGACGAGGGATTAGCAGGATCCTAACTCCTGGAAGTTGATCCCAAAGTTTACCCTGTTAAGTGTGCTCTCGCAATCAAACACAGTGCCAACAGCAGATTTTCATGACATCTTTATAGGCTCCAGGGTATGAGCTGTACAGGGGATATCTAGGGTATAGGAGTCGTCAGGGGAGCTGTAAGAGGGGGGAAGTTAGGACTATTCCAAGGGCCCAGCACTGACAGGGGACCCTCATAGAACACTATTAAAAACACTATTAAGGTTTGGGGGGCCCAATATGATATTCTTTCATAGGGCACAAAATTTCTATTGGCACCCTTGGGGGTTGTTGCCATATAAACCCCTCCTAGCTTTGCTCTCGCAGCACAAATGACCCGTCAGTTGCACATGCAATAAGCCTCTCCTGTCAGTTACCCAGTTTTGCTGTGCTCTCTCCTTCACTGTCAGCACATACTTATCATGCTATTTGTGGCTCCAGCGATGGTGTCAGCACCAGTCTTCTTAACAATCTGTATTCCCTGTTTCTTAATCCTGCAGGTATTCCCTACTCCCATATCTATTTGTTTACTACTCGTACTTAAAATGTTTTTTCTTCACTGATGCCTTAATTTTACCAAACGCAAGAATCTACTAAATATCTATCCAAAAGAGTTTTGCTACTAAGCCATACAAGGAGTAGCTTTGCTCTCAACGTGAACAAGGCAAATTTGCTAGTTTTACTAAAACAAAAAAATCCTTTCCATTCTTGCAGCCAGAATACTGAGCAGAATAATAACTCTCTCAAAATAGCCCAATTTGCGTCATTTTCTCCTTTCTCCTTTTCTTCTGATTTTGAACTATTCCTTTAAATTGGCTGTCTAATGCTGGCAGTGTGACAATATGTGATCACTGCAATGGCAGGTGCATGTCCAATTCTGGGACCCTGTCATTATGGTCTGAAGGTTTGCTGCACCCTTGTAAATTGGTACATGTTATTGAAAAACAGGTTTCGACTAATTGCAGAGAAGCACTGCAACTTTGACACTATCACCAGACTGTGCTCATACTTGATTTTTTTTTTTTTGATGTCAAGTATTTGCTATAGAGACACATGATGGACAACATGAAGGAATGATGAATAACAGTTGAACTGTTATAGGTTCAAAATGGTGACAGTGCAAAGGGTTTTTTTGTTGTTGTTGTTCAGCTGTGGCTGCTAATTGTTGATGGTGCCACCATGGACCAAGAGAATCCTAACTGATGACATAAAGCCTTAACTGCTCTGGTTATGTAGTAATTTACATAGACAAACCCACACAGTGAATCAAGCATCACACCGTCATTCCACATGTGTTCCAATACACATTAACAGCCATCTACTCTTACTAGTCTGACTGATTTTAACAAATACCTCTGTTTGAGGACGTCTCGGTACTGGACCGGGATAACTTCTTCAGTCTCTTCTTCCCTCTTTTGGAGCGAAATATGGCACTGATCCTTTGTACCAGCTGCACAAAGAGAGAAAAACATCTGTTTGTACTCCAAATGTCAGACACCAGTGGGGGAGCCTTGCACATACATATCATATTTCATCCATGTAGTAGAGCAGAGAGACAAGTCACATAGCAACACAGTCCAAAGCCAGTTGCTAAGAGAAATGATGGTTTAAAGCAATGGAAAGTGATGCCGTCTGAGTCATGCTATTGAAATTAAGGTTTCTGTGCCATGTTTTTTTATATCACTGAGAATTTTGCTTGTAATATGTGAAACAAAGTGTAGTGAAAACATATCACACATTTCCAAATTTGGCGATATCATCAAGAGTTTCACATGCTGATGCATGGAACTGAAGAAATTTGCTATTTATACATAACCACATTAACTGCTAAAAGTTTGACTTGTTCATATTTTTGGCTCACATAAAATGCTAAGCGGTTCTTTCTTATTGTGAAATACTGAGGGTGCTAGGAGAAAAGCAAAAGCAAACTCAAAAGCAATCCACTGGTCCATGGTAAAGGTGGGTTTTTATTTGGAAAACAGCCAAAAGGCAGCTATACCTTTTTAACCACTTTTTAAATTAACTTTTTTTTCCCATTTTTAAATGGCCCCCTTTTGAAGCCTACACAGATAGAACATGCAAAACTGTTCATGAGGAAATCCCCAAAATGCCAGAGTCATTTTGTAATTTCAGACAAAAGTTATTTGGCACTTCTGTGTCAGTGTTGCATTGTCTGGCATGACACATCACTGGCAAAACCTTAATGAGAGTTCTATCCTTAAAGATACTGTCAAATTATGTGCAGGACTCTGTTATTCTTGGAGTCTTGTACATGATGTTTCAGATTTAAAATTTGCTAGATTACACAAATTCTTTATATTGGTAACCAGTGTTTTCTACCAAACAAATCCCACTGCATCCTTTAATTCATTCCCTGCAGCCTATTTCCATCACTGGCAAAACTGACCAGGAAGCATGCAAGAGTCAACTCCTTAAGTTCCAGCTGGCTTTGGCAGAAACAACCTTTTTTTTCGACAGGAAAAAGATCTGAAACAAAATTTAAGGTTTGTTCTCAACCTCTAAAAATCTTCTGCCTACTTCAGTCACTAAAGCAACAAGAACTGAGTTAACCACAAACTTAAGTAAACAATTTAATCATGTACTCCAAACGGAGACCGAGAATTTAGTGCTTTGATCACATTTTCTAAACCATCCACTCGTATGCCTGATCTGACTACCATTAAAGCTTTTATCCTCATTGGCTTTTACCCTCACCATGAGCGAGTATGACAAATTTGTCTTTATATCCTGGATGTACACCCAGATCACTTAAAGTGGCCGTTACCACAAAAACCTGATCCAAGTGACCTGTCAGACTACAGACTATAAAATAAACCTTCTTTCTTACAAAAATCTCAGTATCCTTGCTTTCTGGACTTTCACTCTTGAATCTTTTAGTTCTTTACAATTCTCTTTTTGTGCATACACAAAGTGCAGGTTCTTTGGCAGTTTATAGAATAGTAAAAACTATAGCAGGCTGATAAACAATCTCTATCAGAGTTCTGTCAGAGAACAGGTCACTCTGATTTAGATGAGTACTGATGTCACAGGGAGCCTTCATGCATGTGTTTTCCCATGGCTTTCCTTTTTAGTTTTGCCACCATGGCTAGATCTGCTGGAGTTTGATTATTCCACTTAGCTTGACCATGCAATCCATATATTCTCTTTCCTCACAAAATCACTAATACCTCTTTGTCTCGTTTCAGTCCTTGCTAGGTAAGAAACAGCTGACCCAGCTCAATCTATGTATGACCATCTAATGATGTCAATAATGTCAATAACACCTTAGCACCTGAATCCAACTCCCCACCTGTGGAGCACCCGCTCTTCAGCCCTAGATGCACATGTAGGATGACTGATGACTCAGAATCTGCTCCAGTCTAGCCAGTCTGGTCACATCCTGAAGTCCTGAAAGCACTGCTTTCTTTCCTGCCTTCCTGCTTGTCAGACTCCTTATGAATGCCCAAATTCATTCTACACTTAGCTCCCTCTAAAATGTCCCTCATAAACATCCATTGTAGTTACACTTCAGCAGTAAAAGTCCTAAGATGTTGTATCTCCTTGATCCTTCTGTCCCCTTATTCCCAGATGTAGACTATACTGTACTAGACTATACTTAAACGAATGTCTACTTCTATTAGCCTGATGCTAGCTAGAGAAAGATAGGCCTGCCCCACCTTATGTCTTTTTTTTTTAACTGAAGACTTCATCCTATTATTGCAAAATGGATTTTTCTCCTGCCGCTTTTGCCTTAAACATGTTAAACAAGGGTCTCTGGTATTCTGTAAAATAAACTGTTTTGTGATGATGCCTATCGTAAAAAGTTTTGGAAAAGTAAAAACAAATTGAATTCATACCAATCAATCATCACTGGAAGACAAAAACATACTCCATATTTTACTTTAAGGACTTTGTGTCTAATACAATTCCTACCTTAGAGATCCTGTTGTATTGATAGGAGACCAGCATATATCTGGAGAGGCTAAGGCTGATGTCTGGTATGCTGTACGTTGAGGACAGCTTATGATTATGATTGCTTTGCTCTATGGGGTGCAAGGCTATCTGGCACCTTTGACCTCCTGAGTGTAAAAGGCTCCTCCTCTAAAGGAGAGAAACATCACGGTCCTGAACAAGGCTATGAGACTTCATTTTTGATCAGTTACAACACAATACATCACCAAGAGGTCAGTGTAGTGTAATCTGAAGCTAAACAGTCATTTACCTTTGTGCTCTTAAAACCCAGCATTCACGGAAATGTACATGCATGGAGATGGAGCTGCCTGTTTAAACCCATTAATGAGTGGAAAACTACTGTAGTTCATTGTCCAGGTTGTTACTGATGATTTGTGAAAAACTTGCTGATGCCAGGATGGATGTGGTTGCTTTGAAGTTGATGTCACATGAAAATATCTACAGTAAGTTGTAACTACACAGTTGTATAAGAGCTTCACAATTCTTCAATCTATCTTTAAGAAAAAGATATTTACCCATTCAGAAATTAAAGAAAGCCGAGCTTCACTAGCCAGCAACACAACAACAGCAGCAGCAACAACAAGAACAGTTCACGGTTATAAAATTTAGGAACAGGATCATGCATTTCTCAAACACATCTCTTGAAAAGAGGTACACAAGTGAGCAGTTGTGAAATAAGTGGCACAGCATTTCCACATGTTTGGATTGAAAAGTGCAAGGGGGTGAAATGTCAACAAATTTGAGAAGCCAACCTGACTAATCTGATACACATGTAGTTTCTCTCTTTTATAGATTAAACTCAGTATAAATGTTGTGCTTAAAAGTATGGGAAAGTGGATTAGTTTGTTTGTTATAATTATATTCACAGCAGTGTAGCAATTTAAGGCTATCACTATTCCCGGGACATATGCAGTAGGCGATTTATATGGGGATGAGGGGGGATGCCATCCCTGTTGTTAGCAAAATAACCAAAATGCATCCCCCTATATATTCTATAGATTAGTGTCAGTGACCACTGGGCCATCCCCCCTGTTGGCCATTGGGCCATCCGCCTTGTTAAAAAATAACAAATCATCTACTAGATATATGGAGTATTTGACCCCGCTACTTTTTAAAATATTACTCATACTCTGGAGAGCCTATGAATTGTATTTTTTTTCTCTCAACATATTTAGTTTTACTTTTCCATACAAACATGAGGATAGGTCCACTGATAGCAATACATTTTCCAGTCAACATTTGCTGTGCTCAAGTAGAATACAACCCTGAATGTTGTCATGGCCCATAATCTTTGTTTGTACTTATAAGAGGACCTGAAAATTCAAGCTTAATTCCATCAAATCCTTCAAAACTGCTTCCTGTACATACCACCATACTCTTGTTCAGAATGTGTCCCTTCTAAGACATGAAGAATCAAACCCACTGTGTCTGAGGAAATGAATTTTTTTCTTCATCTAAACAAGCAGCTGCTAAAGCCTGCGGGAACTACAATAAAATAAATGATGAAGGAAGATTTTCTCTAACACTGGCTGGCCAGACCTTGTGACTCTCATAAAAATTTCCACTTTTAAAAACAAATGTCTGAGTCATGCAAAAACTCATTTGATGCCTACACCCTTAGCAATAATTTAAGAGAGCCTCTGATAAAACAGAAATGGCCACAGCAGAAGAGACATCAGATCACAACCTTTTTTCATTTAAAGCTTCAGTGGAGACTGATTCTGTACACAAAATATTTACATCTATCTTTCATTCCTAAATATTAAATTCAGGGGCAATGAGAAAAGATACCATTAGTATGGCTGCTAGGGAATGCAAAGGAGCTATAGGGATGCGTTTTCATTGATGTTGGTGCCAAGCACTGCAGTGCAATGCCCCTGAGCAAGGTTCTTAACCTCAAAAGGCCATTCAACTCAGTCACTACATTCGCTGTCTCCACAATGACGTCATTACATTAAAAAAGTCTCAGTTAATCTTAGCTGGTTAAATAAAAGTTGGAAAATACCTGCGAGGGTGCAGCACACTTCTTATTTTGAGTGGTCCAGTTTTTGTGGGCAAAATGTTGTGACTTTTCCTGTTTAAGATGGGTCTTTCTGCTTTTGTAATCCACACCATCATTACGAGTCTTTCTGTGAGACACTAGAAGGAAAAATACAGCAGATAAAGCATAACATTAACACTAATTTCGCCAGAAAAGTAGGGATGGGACAAGAAATCGAAATTCGGTATATCATGATCCAAAAATATTAGGATCCATTTCGTAAGTCAGAAAAGGATATCACGATATTTGCTACTTTGTACTGTACCCTACTTGTATTTGTATTTGCTACTTTGTATTGCACCCTGCCCTCTAGAAGTGAAAGTTTCTTTGGCTACGATTTTCAACTTCTTTCTATGACCAAGAGCCTTATTTAATCAATGTATATGGACTTAATAAACGAATACATTCTTCTCCTAAATATACATTGCATATCGAGTTTCACAGTATCACGTTGCGAATGCATTACATTCGAACGTGTGTCACTGACTGAAACTCACCGATTAAGATGCCTTAACAATGAAAGAGATAATGGAATTATGGTATCTTGTTATCTTACACATCATTTAAAAACTAAGCTTTATTTCAACTAACTGAAATTACGTCAAATTACTACATTACGTGCGTGTCACTGGAAACTGCTGTTTAAAATGACTGAACAACGAAAACATGAAGGGATTTATGGTATCTTGTTGTGCGAAGAAACAGCTTCTGTTCATAATGTAGAGACACATACTTAATATATGATTCATGATGTCATGTTAGTCATTTAGTTTAATATGTTTGATTAACTTTGCTGCTAGAAAGCACTGAGGTAGCTTGTATTAATGACCCTTTTGTCATATTTCTGATCTTTATGAGAATTTCTCTTGTTACTCTAATAGAGAACTTTATTCAAATGAGAATTTATTTTGTATTTTGTATGGCTAAAAATTACATATCAATTCTGAATATTCATACATTGTCACTGAACTGTGATTAGGTTCCATTAAATCATGGTGATGTCAAATCGCGAACCTCATATCGTATATCAAAACAAATTGTGAGTTAACTAGATTGTCCCATCCCTACAGAAAAAGTTACTTGACATTGAGGATTTGCCAGTTAAAAACTTTTATTAGGTAACAAGCTATTGTCCCCAAGTGTCTACAATCAAATTTCAACAAAACATTTGTCATGGCAAAGAAATGCCATGAAATTCTTTTGAAAGAATTTGAGGGATACAATGGTTACATCATTTCCAGCCCCACTGTCCAAAAACCTTGGCAAACAGATCTCAAAAAAATACTAGAGAAAAATACCAAAGGCCTTCAACAGAATGACAGAAGAGGAATTTGTACTTAAATAAATAATAGTTTTAAATTTTCAAATATGTTTGGTTTAACCACTATTGGCAGTTTAAGGGCATAAGGGCTGTAAAATGTATTTTTGTCATTGTTCTCTGTAAGGTTGATTTATAGTTGTACATAGGCTCTTCGCAGAGTCTTAGAGTCATGGGCTAACAACTGCTGTTAGTGCAGCTAAGTGGCAAAGCTAACTGGAGGTTTATATAGCTCTATTGTATCAGCAACAATGCTTTTTGTTAACGCTTTTACATTAATTTAAGATGGATCTTTTTAAAATTGTTGTAGAGAGAAAAGAAAATATTGCACAGCTTAGAAGCTAAATTTGGTAAACTATTAAGCTATCTTCCCTCCGATGGACTGGTGACCTGTCCAGGGTGTTTCCCTGCCTTTTGCCCTATGAGCGCTGGGATAGGCTCCAGCACCCTCCGTGACCCTAATTAGGATAAGTGGCTTAAATAATGATTGAGTGTTAAGCTGTTCACAGATGCTAATTTTTTGCCATCTCTCACTTTCTTACAGTTGCATTTTATTAACAACGTCAACTTCTGATAAAACTATAAGAAGGCTACATTCTTATCATATATTTAGGCAATTAATTAACTACAAATATCCTTAGTCTAAACAAAGTAAAAGGCCATGATGTGAACTAAAAGTTTTAAAAGAACCCTAATGTAGTACAAGTCCTTGTTTCCCTATCATAAATGTTCATTCTGAACCCCAAAACAGGGCAACATAGTCACGAATGCAACCTTATGGTCCCATGCCTCTTTGGCAATGAAAAAGGAAAATCATGTAGGAGAGGCACTGGCTGAGTAAAGGTCAGAAGCCACATCCCAGATGGTTAAATGCCCAGTATGGTATTAAAAGACTGATGTGCTACACTCCGCTTCATGGTTAATGGAGAGCTGTTTGGGGCACAGAAGTTTCTCAGCTAATATTATTCAAGCAGCTTCTTGGCTCGATGGACATTCAGATGCATTGTGTTTGAAAACAGCTGAAATTTAAGTAAAGCCTCAGTTCACTGAAACCTAAGTAGTTCTCTTAAGAACTGAAACACAACTCTGTCTGATGAAATTAAATACAAAGGAAAGGACTTCCGTTTAAGTATATTTATCAAATACTGAATATCTATTCAATCTTTCACTCACTGCAGCTGGAATGGGAGTTAAATTCAGATGGCCTGGCTAGAGGTCAGCCATTTCCCAAAACCGTCTTTTACTTCACAAGCTTAGTACCACCAGAAAAAACAGAACTGCAGATGATTTCTGTTGCTATTCAAAGAGAAAAAACATTTCTGTAAGTTATGAAATTGTTGTACACCATCACTGAAGGCATGAATCTTCGCTAATAAACTGATGCACAGAGACTGCTATGGCTTATACTACCATGGAATCTTGTGGTTACAGGTAACAGGTAACTCAATCCTTACACTCACACAAGCCACAACAGACTATCAGCAACCATTCAATGATTGACAGAACGGTATAATCTTCACTAGTTTTCTGGCAAAAGCTGTAGTCCTGATATAGCTGAATCTGATGTACACAAAAAATCATGATGCGCACATGTTCTATTTTTGATGCACAGGCCAATAACTGAAATGGTTCAGGCATTAAGGCCACATTATTACTTAAAATGAGATAGAGGACAGAATTACATGTGAAAAAGGGAGTTTGCAACTTCCTATGGGCCTCCTTCTAGGAGCACTTTAATCCATGTAATGATGCAGTATGGGGCACAAAAACTGGGATTCCATCAGCCATATTCTGTGAGTCTCTCAATACCATTTCAATGACGGTATAACCACTGATAAGATTACGCTCCACATCATCCCTCACTGTGTACTTACCCAGTATGTCCTCATATGTGTTTTCCTCTGCAGACCTTTTAAAACATGGGTCATGGTGTATTCCTTTGGTGACAGAGCTGTGTTCTTTAGCTGAGTTTAACTGAGTAGCACATGGGATGGTAGCATCTTCTCTAAAAAACATCAAGACGAAAACCAATAACATCGGTCATCCTTGTGAAGCAAACTGCCTATCCTATCAAATACGCATCACTTGCTCACTCTAAACATTTTTGCCCAAAAGCAGGTATGCATAGTATCAGTGACTAACCTGTAAAATCTGCACACTGCCTTCTGGCTGCGGGTTTTCTGGCCAGCTGGGGTGGAGGTCATCAAAGGTTGACCCTCATAGAGATTCTTAGGGGATAGACTGTTGCTAGATGACAGTGTTTTGTCATAGCTGCGGTTGGCCTCATACTCGAAGGTACGTTTGGGTTTCGGTATAGGGTTTACCAATGTATCACCCAGAACGTCCAAAGAAGTCAGTTCTGAACTCTTCAACCTGGTCACGCCTGAATGGCTCCTTTGCCTGGGTTTGGACTCATCCACCTTAGAAGTACCTGAAAAGGAGTTCATTACCTTGCATTCTGAAGTATGATGCTTACCTATCTGGACTGGAATACCTGGGTTTTTTTTAGGAGCATAACAACTACTGGGGAACTGTGGAGGCTGTGAGGGACAATTTTTTAGTGCCTGCTCAATCTTTTGAACACGGCTCAGTACGGAGCCCTCTGAACGACCAGCAAGGGAACGTAGGAGCAGGGCTTGAGCCTCACGTTGACTTGGTCTCTTTGCAAAGTTGCCTGTGAATCTACAGGTCTCCAACCCTGCTTCATCCTCTGTGCCTGGATATGAACAATCAGAGAAGGTCGTGTTCATCTTGCATTTGTCCTGAAATTCAAAGGTCTTCTCGCTGCAGGGGGAAGACAACAGGCTGGGACAACCCTCACTACCACCAACTCTCTCACCAAGGGCTTTTTTCTCCACATACAGGCTCATCCTTGGTAGCTCCACCCTACAGTAGTCCCATCTGGGAATCCCTCTGTTGAGATCCACTGGGCCAGGTTCAGAATGGTGATGCTCAGAAAGAGAACTGGGCCGACTGAGGTACAGCTTTGGTGGCAGGCTACTGTGGGAAAGTATCTCACAAGACAATGGCTCCACAGTGCTTTGTCTATCTCCTTGCAACATTCCCTCTGACTGGTTTTCTTTTTGCCCTTTGCTGTCCCCTCTGACTGGCTTGAACACAGACAGACGGTTGTCTAGGCGACCAATACCACGTGTCCTCAAGAGTCTGAGGGAATGGCAGTCAGAAGTGCGGCTCTTGCACTGAAAAGACATGTCTTCACCGATCGGCTGGTTGTTCTGACGCTGCTGACACAGGTCTTCACTGTCACTCACAGAATAAGAAGACACCTTTGCAGCAGGTGCAGGTGGTGGCAAAGAAACTGTCTGGCACCTGCAACCAAGAAGAAGACCATAAACAAAAAAAAACTGCCTTTACTCTTGATGACTGCTTCATGGTTTCAAAGAAATAACTGGTGAATAAATGGACTGTTCACACATTGGACACAAGTCAGACACAGATGCATCAAAGTGTAGAGTAAATATAAAGAGCAGATGTTGGTAACCCTGAGTTTTAGGCAAGTATCTACAAATAATGTTGTTTGAACTTTGGGTCAACTGAACTCAATTTAACGAGTCACATTTAAAAAAGACAGATTTACACAAAACAGATTCATATAGCTCTTAACATACTGACGATCTCCCTAAGCAAAATTCTTTACTTCAGATCATTCCCTAGCAATTGTGCACTGTCACAACTAAAACCACAAATTTCAGAGTGGGTTCAAGACCAGAGACCAACACGGTCATTACAAAAATCATTTTTGTGAGAACTTTACAATTTTGTGGTTGATTCTGAGGTATATCTGGGCTTGTTACATTGCTGAAAGACCATCTTCAGGCAAATTTTGGTTTCATGGCAAAGAGGATCAGGATTTTGGTCAAAATGAATGCTTGTTGGCTGAAGCTGATTTAGATATTATTACAATTTCTATGAGCAGTGGATGCAAAACAACCCCATAAATTAAAGATCCATTACCACATTTAACTGTGGATATGAGAGTTTTTGAAACGTGTACATTCTTTTCAAATGCCAAATCTACTGCCTGTACTGCTTGTATGTTCAATCTTGGTCACCTCTGTTCATAGCATCCATTTGCAATGGAAGCGCCAATCTTGTCCCAATGATTAAAACATCTTAATAACCTAATAGTTTTTAGTAAGTTTTTTTGTTAACCACCTCCTGCATGGGTAAACAACCTTTTGTCCTCTTGAAGGATCTTTCCCTTTCCTTGTGGTCACTGTTTTATATGTGGAAAATTTTGTTATATGTGGAAAAATATATGAATTGCTAATAATAACACTCACTCATATACTTAAAATATATTTGAGAAATTATTATGAAAAAATATAATCTCTTTATACTTCTCCTTCGTGCACAAACTAAACGAAGCAAAATCTATTGATGATTTGAGACTTCTTGTCTTCATCAATGCTATGAATTATCTGGTAAGACACTGTATCTCTAGATATCAAATCCACTGTTATTACAAGTAATGTGGAATATCTGTTATAAAGGAACTATATTTGTTACATTGAAAGACATTTTTCACAGAACAAACCATAGAAATCTTGATTGAGGTACATCAGTGGTAAACTGCTTCAAACAAACAAATGAGAATTCACAAAATGAATGATAGCTTTTTGCTCATTTGTTTCTTCTTTCTTTTTTTTTCGTTATTTACCTGACAACATGCCAGCCTCTTCATCAAAGTACCTTTGGATCTGTCTTTGATTACAGCAGGACTTGTGTAACTGCCTTGGATGGAACCTAAACTGGGTTCATATCTGCTGTGAATTGTTCTAACACATTGAACTTTGCCAAGTAACAGCCCCTCAGCATGACCTAATTTCTACACGAATGGTGAGAATGTTTACAAAAAACAAAACTTCCTCAGAACCACAGAGACTTCTCTGAATCTAGCATAAGTTTCTGTTCACACTTCATTTAACACATTATTTAACTGTTCAAGTAGGTGCATCCTCATCATCCTCATTACTGTTAGGGTCATTGAGTGGCAGACATTTTTAAGAGTTTCAAGCCCTCTTAACAAACAGTAATTGCACATGGGGACAATGAGACTAGTACACTTGGACTCCAGGTTCTACTTTTATGCTATCGAAATTCATTTCCAGCAAAAACACTCACTTTTCCAGGGCATCTCTGGCTCCCTTACCACAACAGTGGACTGTATTTTTGTCACTCTTGTTTGCTGTCATGGTAACTAGTGACTTCAAGTACACACTAAAAGCTGAAAAACAAAAAAAAAGAACATCAAAAAATGAGCAAGTTTTGAAACTGTCTATTCAAAAGCGATGAGTTCATCCACAGTACTTGTCTTTGAGAAGGACAAAATAAACAAACTTACCAGAACAGAAGGTTTATGTTTCACCACCCTCTGAGAGCCAGAGAGGAAGGAGTTTTCAATCTTGAGCATACAGGGCCTATTATTTCTCAGTCTCTGAAGCATCTGGTGTCACAGTCTCAGTGAAATCGGAAGACTCTGTCTGTTGGAGACGTATCTGAGAATTCTGAACTGTCTCTTCTGAAAGCTGCTGTTGCATGGTTCCAGTGAGCCTCCATAGCCAGGAAAGAAATCTGGTGCTCCACATCCAGGATTGGAACCAGTTAAGCTGAGTAGAGGTATTGATACTGAACCAGTTGCCTAAGCATGGTCATCAAGTGAACCAATAATAGGAGAGTTTCATCCCAATGTAATGAAAATATTTCTCCATATTTTGAACTTAACATGGAGTGGTGCTTAACAAATGGTAATCTCTGATGAATCATAACAGAGATATTTAAAATTATTGTTTCAAGACACGTAAAAACACTCCATGACCTGCACATTGCCAGTGCTGTGACTAATTTGTCCCTGACTCCACGAATAATAACTCAAGCCCATTAAATGTTTCAACATCCAAATAGGTAACCCGAAACGTTCAAAAAGATCCCATCTGATTTGAATTATAAAAAAGCAGTGCTCCCTACTTTAAAACACTCATTAGCTTATACTAGATATGTCTATTAATCCAACTCACATTAACCTCATTTTGCCTAATCAGGGAACATGCTCTTGCATGTTTTGTAAACACATGCAAACAATGTTCTCAGCAATACCAAACAAATGGATGTCTCTGACATCAGTACAAAGAACATGCTTGACTAATATATCTTCCTTCCTTAATTGATTGTTCTTAAACAAAAGGCTAAAATGGAAGAACAAGAGACTTCTCAATGTGGAAGGTGTGTCTGGGACATCAGTGAGAGAGTGTTATATGACTGTGCATGTCTTTAGGGGTGTATTCGTGCTAAACTCTGCCGTGACACTAAAGAAGGGAGAACACATTCCTTCTGTCAGTTACTTCCTGTGCCAAAAGACTGGAAGAACGTTGATCTCCATTTCTGATCTATTCTACTGAAATATCACCCCCCACCCTCCTTCTTCTTTAGCTTTCCTAAACTAAGTTCCACCTGAACAATGCCTGTTACCACATTTGAGTTGGATGCAAGTATGTGTGTGTGTGTGTGTGTGTGTGTGTGTGTGTGTGTGTGTATGAGAGAGAGAGAGAGATTTTATCTCAGATGACCAAGGTCATTTGTCTTGCAATATAATTTTAAATGACTACAAAAAAAAGCCTGTGTTGCTGATGAATGTGAAAATACGCAGGGAAACTAAAATGCTGAAATGATTTCTACAGTGTGTCAGCTTGTCCCAACAGTTGAAATTCCATTCTCTGCAGCTGCTGCAAATTAAATTGTCATTATTTAGTCTCATTTTAACTTATGGGTACCATAATATGTGAACACGGTATTGCTGGCTGACTTTGACCCGATGAACGTTTGCCCAAACAGTTTATGGAATTTACCACTTTGACCTCCCTAAGCATGAAAAAATATGTAAAACACAAAAATATTGCAGTAAAGTACCTCTGTCACATTAAGGTGCCTGAGAATCACTGCCCCAGGATACTAAAAATAAGAATAAAGCGAGGAGAGTATACGCCTTACATGTACAGTCAACGATAGTGAGGTAATTAATTCAGTGGGTTTGTGTTGTTTCTGCCTAATGTATGCCAATGTGCAAATGTCCTTGGAAGGTGCAACTGCATCGCTTAAGAAATGCAAAATTGGTTTATAAGTGCACAAATGTTCAACACACAGCACACAAAATGTTGCCTTTTCCTGTGCTTGAACTATTCCAAGCGTGTTTGATAGATAATCACTTGCCTTTACACTCACATTTTTCAGCAGGCTTGTGCAAAATTCTTCAACTCTCTACAGAACTCTTGTACCTCAGTAGACAGACTTAAACGTTCGCTCAGAACATAGAAAAAGTTGACTGAATTTGTTATGCAAATTTCAGTGACAACACAAGATATTGTTTCAGAACTATCGGACAGAAATATGAATCACACTGGGTTATGTTTACGATAAAGTGTAGAAACTCTTACCTTGATATTAGGTTAATTCGCGGAAATTCGTAAATTTGTATGGTTCTTTGCAAGTCCGTGTGTTGACCAAATCCAAGGCAAGCTCCCTAAAACGAGGTACGGACGCTGCCGGCTAACAAGCATGAATGCCTCTCAACGAGACCTCAAGTATGACGGAGGCTCCTTGCTTATTCAAGACTTTCAGCTGCTTTGTGTTTACGCTGAGAGCTCAGTTTATTTGTTTATTTTTACTTGTTTGTTTGCGAAACAAACATCTCATTAGTTAATCTAACATTGTGGTTGTTCAGTGCTCATGTTACACTCCTACTAAAGTACACGTATGAGGGCAGTTATGGACATCAATGTCGTAGCCTGTGGTATGATGATTATGAGGAACGTTACTCTTGTCGTAAATTGCCTACTCTGGCATTTATTTCGCTAGTTCATAACTCTGACATTGACATTATAAAGAAAATTAAATTATTTGTGCATTTATGCTATTGTAACATAATGTTGTCGATTAGACAAAGTAACAGCAAAAACTTCAAAATATCACCAGTGATATTAATCAATAATACAAATTCGGTTTTGGCAAGAGGTATGAACTCCCGAAAAAGTTTTGAAGACAGATCTCATACGGTAGGTACTGTGAAAAGCCATCAGAACTAGCTACATGCCAGTTTTGTTCTAAACCGATAGAACGGTGGAATTTCGAGCTCACAACAACTTTATGATTGTGGGTGTCCTTAACAACCGAGTTTCAGTTTTACTATGACGGTTTAAATTTCTCAGAATTGTGAAAGTGGATTTTTTTTATGGTAACTGGGAGGTGCATTATTATTTTGCTCAACTAAAAATGCTGAAAGTAGGCCTATAGGAATTATTCCTAAAGTATACCGAGGTAAAGGTGAATTGTTTGATGCCAACACTCAGTTTTAGGACCAAACTTAAATTTGTTACTTTGTGACTAAACAAAACTGTCGGTGAAGTCGAGAAAAAATACAATAGATGTTGACAAAGTAATAACCGCTAGGTGCCGGTATACACAAATTTATCTGCTGGCTTCGTTGAGGACTAACGGTATTAATAAAATGCCGACAAATGTCAAGGGCCAGTGAGGTATTTTAACGCCCTAATACGTGTACCCAATACCCCTCTTGAAGAAATACCAATAAAGAATTTTATTCTGGTCCAAATCTTACAAACAGTTCTCTTTCTCAGGGCCTTACTAGGATTGTCTGAATATGGTGTGGTAATGTAGGTTTGAAATGACCGCTCCTTGTGTCAGTGATCTGTGGTAATGTTTATGTCACAAGACTATTCCCATACGTCACACACAAAACTCAACATAATTGTGGCAAGTTAACAGTTAAATCTTTATTAGCTCTGCAAATACTTGCCAAATAATCAATTACTCTAACAAAAGTTTATCTGAAAGCATAAAAAACCTGGAAATAACACACTTTAATACTGTTTAATAGCAAATATTTTGAACATTCACACATTAAGCCATAGCTTCTCTAGGCCAAACAAATCACTTCACTGAACACAACAGTTAGGCCTCTCTGACTACCCAGTGTCTTCAGACTTGTTGTTAACTTCTCTTTCAAAAATTAGGCATTGAAAAGACAGGAATATCATGAAATGCATATATGTCTGACTTCAAGCCAAGCTACATACTGTGTTTATCTCTTTGTTTTGTAGGGTACTGTGTCTGCCCTGGCCAAATTAAACATTGAAAGCAGCTGAGGTGTTATCTCCTCATGCAAGGATAATACCTGGGAGTGATACGGCTTTAACCACAACCAGCAAAAGTAAACACAAGCTTTCTCATTGTGCTTTTCGTTATAAAAATGGTTAGCGTAGCAAAACAAAGAACAAAATGGTTTGGTGGGCAACAAACTTTTGTGTCTCAAATAGCCCTTCTTGATAACACAAGCTAAATTAAAAATCTGTATTTTTTCATGAGGAAAAAAGCCTTGCATTTTTGTGGTTCATGTTCAGGAAGTGTAAAAGTCCATTTAGGTGTGCATAGCGACGCAGTACGGCAGGGTTCGGGAAAAGGGGAAGCGCTTAGGGGACGGACACGTGGAAGGGACTCCCGGGCACGGTGTCGTCTCCCCACTTGACAATGACCACATAGTTACCCTTCTCCCTCACCACGTATGTGACGTTATAGAGCCTGTTGCCCATGTGCTTAACAAAGACTTCCTCACATGGTGTCTTTGGACCATGGACCCCAACCATCAGCATGTTTGTCCCTGGAAAGAGAAAAAAGAGTATTGGCCTCAGTCAGTGGTGTCCTCCCCTCATCACTTCTACTTCATCAGTATTGCTCTGGATCTGGTCTTATGAAAGCAAAGTAACAACAGATTTTGGACATTCTGAGAATCAGCACAGACAATGAAAACATGTTTTCTCAGAGTGTTAAAAATATGTTAATTTGCTTACTGTGGGACAGGATACATACTGACAAATGAGTGTGATATCAAATGAGTGCATCAAATGCATTTAAAATGTCAACTTTGTACACCCACACACACAAAAAATAACAGATACTAGAGCAATTTTTTGTTGTTTTCATTTCAGGATTACATTTCAGTCCCAAGGTAAACATGTGAATTTTTCCAAGCATCACAGGAACAGTTACTCTAAGCCCAATTTGCAAAATGTGTTATAATTACAGAGAAATTATGCTGTATGTTTGCAAATCTCAGCTGAAATGTTTTCAGGTGATAATTTGCATTTGTTGATTATGTTTTTGCATTTATGAATCATGACTAACAGTTATGATGTGTCAAAACAAAACGCTGCATGATCGTTTACAAATGCACTTGCCGCACAAATTAACAGACTGAGCCTGAAATGTGACAGATACATATTTACTGTTCCTCACTTTCCTCAATACTGTAATGAAGTATTTATCATAATGCTTAACTTAAACAGCCCATTTAGATCTGGGGTCAGTGCAAGGATGAGAGGAAAGCTGGGAGTTGTGCACAGACACAGTTGCTCATTCAGATATCAAGTGAGATTTGACTCAGGACTGTTGGATTTATGTCTGTATCTATGGGGTGTAAAATAGTACAGATCTTCATCTGTTCATTTCCTCTCTCTCACCTGCTTTGCTGCAGTCCACGGTAAATGTGTTTTTCTGGCCCACAAAGGCTTTGGAAAGCCCAGGTCCTCTGCACACTACCTTGCTGGCATCGGATGTTTGCTTAGAGCTGGACATGGAGCTGTAGGCCTCAGCCACCTTAGAGGTCTTGGTGACAGTCTCCACCAGGACTGAGGAGGTTTCATGAAGACTGTGGCCCCCAGAAAGACGTGCACCTAGAGAAAGAGAGACAGACATGTTATGTAAGGACCCACAGTCACGACTCTCCACTAGAGCATTGCATAAGCAGAGTACTGCTGCGGAAACCCAAACATGAAAGCATCATCGATGGGCTTCTAGAGAGGAGAGGTTTCATAAGAACTAGGGGGGGGGGGTGAGGAGGGGGGGTTATTCTTTAGAATCATTCTAGCAACCTATGGGCTTAATTCCCACATAACACACAGGTTTTACCAGAGTGTGTGGATTCTCAGAAACTGCCTTTTTTAGATTAATTATGTACACTTTGCCCGCACTCTTCAGTTCACACACCCCCCCCCCCTTTTTTGTGCTGAAACCTATGACAATGCTTGTGTTTGAGGATAGCATGTTTATGTAACTGAGACCAGCGTTACATAACATTTAGCAAATTTTATTCATTGTAGAATGCCTATTTTTGAACTGTTGGGTCTCAGTTCTTACTAAAAAAAGGATAGAATTTTTAATGTTCAAACAAACCTGATTTCTGTATAGCCTACCTGTAACTTTGGCTTTGAATGGGCTCCCAACAATATGCTGTGGCCCGCCGTATTTGATGGAAATAAGGTAATTGCCAGGGGCCATGGGTGTGTAAGTGACCTTGTAGCCCTCTGCACATTCAAAGCAGTCCATCTTGACCTTGGAGGGACCATCGATGGTAACAGACAGAGCCCCAGAGCCAGCATTGCATGTATTCACCACAAACTCAGAGGGCACACCTGTACAAGAGTAACAGATGGGGAGAATTACCCAAGTGAGAAATCTCATAGGAAACTAAGTAGATGTTTTATCTGCTTCTCTCACATACAACAACAGTGGTGAGATTGTTACAACGTGCACAATATTAAGGTTGTTTGAAATACTGACGTGCTGTAGGGTGTTTCAGCTTTTTGACATGAGGTATTTGTGAGGTCATGTGTTGGCGTTTAAATTTCCTTTTTATGTTAAATGTTTAGCGATTTTAATTTTACAAGCATACATACATTACCCTTAAATCAAAGTAAAAGGCATGTAACAATAATCTACAAATAATTCAGATGATTTTACACTAACACTCTCTGGACATTAGGGGGAGTCAGTGAGCTATACTCGCTCACTCACTCAGTAGAATTGAGAAGTACCTGTGCAGCCTCCCTCAAGTCCAGGTCCATATGCAGATACCATTCCGGGGTCTCCAGCCTGGTCTGCCTCTCCCACACGCACATTGAAGGGGCTGCCTGGGATGTGACTGCCATTGAACTTAACATCGATGGAATGGACACCGTTCTCTCTTGGAATGAAGCGGATTGTACTTTTGTCTGCAAAGAGAAAAAAATGCAGTGCTTCTGCAATAGCTGTCCCATTTCAAGCGAAAATCAAGCCCCATTTGCTTTAATCTGCTTAACATGTTTCACTGAAATATGTGTGTGAGCTAATACTTTGACAAGCACAAAGCTTATTCTTATGCCATTACTTTGTGTTTAGGGACTTACCACTGTCCAGTTCGGTGACATAACACTCCTCAACCATACCAGACGGGGTGTGAACTTTGGCATCGATGATACCACGCGCTCCATTTTTCTGCACGGCGAAGGAGGCCTCCTGGTTTACCCTCAGGTCCTTGTCCTGATGATCAGAACAGAGAGTCACTGAGAGGTCAGAACTCTAAAGGCCAAGACAACGTCCAATTTATAAAGATTTCCTTTCCCTGTAAGTAGTTAGTGCCTTGAACTGAGCTCAGCACAGTAAAGTGAGAAAGGCCGAGGGGGAATTGAAATGTGCAAGGGTTGAAAAAGACCTCAGGTTAAAAGTGTGTGAATGAGTGATAAGGTGGGGGGTCAGGGGCTTGCTATTTGTGCTTTCCCAGGGAGATAGACTGAGGCAGTCTGTGAAGTGGGGCGCTAATGCCTCTAGACTGTGGTCACTGTGCAATAGTGCAAGCTAACCCCGCCACTGCCCCACAGAAGTATTCCAATAGCTGGGCCAAACTGGACTCACCTCAGTCATGGGATAGGACACTTAATCCCTCCCAACCCACAACTCAGCAGCGTAATGTTATGGCTTTGGACACTAGTTCTGCACAGGTTTCAGGTTACAGTTCAAGGGCAAATACAACAGCCATGGCAACTGTTTGTGTTTTCTGGCAAGTTCTGCTGGGTGTTGCTGGGAGGATATTATTATCCTCAGCTCAGATTCTTTAATGAACATTCCAAAAATCTTAGACAGGAGTAATCTGCCAGAGATATATACTAATATATTTTGGTAACATGCTGATATATGTAAAGAGTTAAGTGGGACTCACCTGCAGGCTGGTGACAGTGAGTCGACGTGCATCATCCGACAGTGTGGCAATGGGGACAATGAATGGGCTGTCCGGAATGTGCTCATTGTTAAATTTGATTGACACTTCATAATCGCCTGATGAAGATAAAAAAAAAATGTTGCAAATTATTGCAGTGATAGAGTCAAATCTGCTTTTTGGAGTGCTTTTGTTTTTAATTTGAGCACTGGTCTCACCTGGCTCCTGTACAACATAAGCCACCCCACAGGACCCATCTTTCCTGTCTTCAAAGGAGATTTCAGCCTTGCTGGGGCCCTCCACAGCAATAGAGAGACCCCCTGCACCAGCTTCACGTGTCCAGATACTGAACTCAGCTGTTAAGGAGAGGGAAGAGAGGGAAATAGAAATTTTTAGATGCTGTTGTGCAACAATTTATCTTTATGAATATGTGTTTTGGGTTCATAGCCTTTATCTTCATTTGGTACTTAGCAAAATTCAAATTTCCATGAGATATAACTCCCTCATTATGATGGACATTATCTGGCATTATAGCTTAGGGAAACTTACAAGGAACCCCTGCAACTCCTCTCTGAAGCCCTGTGCCACCAGCCCGGACTTTATGGGCACCTCCTTCTCCTAGTGGACCCACAGTGAACTGGAATGGGCTCCCAGGAACATGCTGGCCCCTGTACTTGACATTGACGGTGTGAGGACCCATCTCACCAGGTACAAAACGGACACTGTAGGTGCTGTTGCCACTGTCGACAATCTCAGCGTCAGTTGTTTTTCCTCCTGGGCTGGTCACCTGTGCAGTCATCTCCTGAGTGCCTGTGTCACCTGAGGCACAGAGTAAGAGAGAGAGAAAGAATAAATGTAATATGGCCTCACTCTGTCCATTTATTCATTTTCCCTTCTGACTGAATCCCCATTTGAGATTATTTATGAAATAGCACTGCACTAGGCCCAAAATAATGAAGAGTAAATATTATTGTATTGGGCCAGACATACACTATAAATTCACACTGAGGTTCGTCTGTGTCCTGTGGCTGAGTGTTTTGAGTGTCTTTTGTCAAATATTTCCACAAAAGGAATCATTCCAACAACCTGATTTATTTTTGCTCACCCTCTTGTCTGGTTGTGAGGCTACCAAAGCCACCCAGGAAATCGCTGAAGACATCTCTGAAGGGGTCTCCGCCAACCTGTGTGCTTTCCTCCACACGCACCTCCCGTTTGGTCTCACCACCCCGTGTCTTGCTTATCTCTGTGCGTTCGGTGCGTGTGTACGTGTGACTGCTGCGTGTGAATGTACGCGTCAACCGCTCTTGAGCTGAAACCATCTGGAACCAGTTCCCTGATTCGAGAGGGAGACAAAGGAAGCACAATTAGTCAACCTTTAGACTGAGACTACAAAGCTATGTAGCACAGAGCTTAAAGAGCTGATATCTTCTCCTGCATCAGAGAGCTGTAACTGCAAGTGTGATGTGTTCAGTCTGCCATTTCGGTGCTATTTCATGTTTTTAGAGTAGGTATATCTTAAAAGCTTTCAGCTCTTGCTTAATAAAATTAAAGTTGATAAAATTGATAGCATATATCATGGCGAATCTCTTATCATGTAATTTCTCTTCTACTTGTGCTTATAATTTGGTATATGACTTCTTTCAGAAAACCGGACGACAACACTGGATTTTTCACTGAGGCAGTTCTCACCTGGAATTTTGAGATTGAGGTCACAGGTGCTGCCTATTGAAGCTATGGAGGCTGCCTGTCTCTTCCTGGTGATACTTTCTTTCATCCTTCCTTCACCTGTCACTTTCACCGTAAATGGACTTCCTGTTGAGAGCAAACAGAAAAATGAGAGATTGCTTCACAAACCTGTGGCCACTTTCTATCCCTCAGTACCACCCCCTAATGCTTGTCTAATAAGGGAATACCAACCTGGGATGTGTTTGTCGGCAAACTTGATGTTGATAACATAATTGCCTGGCTCAGTAGGGCAGTAGGTCACCCTGCAAGTCCCATCCTCTACATCTTCACAGTTAATATCCACTTTGCTCGGACCCTCAATCGACAATCCAAGGCCTCCATAACCTTATGGCAGAGAAATATGATAAGAGTCTTGATAAAAAAAATCCTAAATGGAAACTTTTAATATATTATGTGCGCTCTGTTGATTGATCAGCAAATAATTTCAGACTTTGGAAGATGAATAGATATTGACAGTCTTTGGCAAACAAACAAGCATTTCCACACATTGCCTGAGCGGCCATGTCACATACACTTGTAATTTCCATTCACAGTGTAGAAAAAGTTTGTTGTAGGCTTCTGTTAATGCCCAGGACTCACCAGCATTTCGTGTGTCCACAAAGAACTCTGCAATTTCAAAGGTGTGTGCCTCAACCAGACCTTTGCCAAAGGCTTTGACCCTGCTGGCATCACCAATCTCAGATGGACCCACCATGATCTTGAAAGGGCTGTTTGTCACATGCTTTCCATTCTTCCTCACGCTCACCTCATGTTCACCCACCTCTTTTGGTGTGAAAGAAATACCTGCAAGACAGGGAGGATTCAGATGCAAAAAGTTAGGAGCATAGTGTATAGGGATTCAAAAAAGGTAACTGCAGACTGCAGCGAGTAACGGCTTTCTACATTCTCCACAAGGGATCTCATTATTACTCCTATTCTCATCTTAATTTTTTACCAATGAATCTATCACTGACCAATGTGGCGGTTGGGCAGTCTTTTCAATAGGCATGGCTCCTCTTTTCCAGATGGTGCTCTGATACTGGCCCTCAGAGAGCTCAGATCAGTCTCTGAGATCTTCAGAGAGACATCTGCTGCTGTGCCAACATTCAGCTGAGACGTTCTGAGTGAATCATCTCCTATACAAACAGACATGAAAGCGGAAGACAAATGGCTGCATGTTAGCATTGCGAACGTTTTGTCCCTGTTTGGTTGGTGCTTAAATCCTGTCCAGAGGGGGGAGCTCCTCTTGGCTGTCTGACGTACCTGTAATCTTAGCAGTGAAAGGACTGCCAGGAATGTGCTTGTTGTCAAACTTCACAATAATTTTGTAGTCACCAGGTGCAGTGGGCAGGTAGGACACTGTGCATGTGCCATCTTTGTTGTCCTTGCATGTGATCTCAGCCTTTGAGGGACCCTCCACAGCTAGGGAAAGACCACCTTAGAAAGAGAGAATGGGGGAGATGATATGGGGAGAATAGATTAAATGGACTTACATCTAGTATAAATAACTGTAGAGCAATGTAAAAAATCCAGGTCCAGTGAGATTTATGGTGACTAAAGCTGACAGGCTTGCTATTCTGTACCTTCTCCTGCATTCTTGGTGACCACAGTGAATGTGGCTGGTTTGTTGACAATGCCATGACACAGACCAGGTCCATAAGCCGTCACCATGCCAGTATTCATGGCATCCACGAAGAACTGCATAGGACTTCCTATAGGGAGAAAAGTCTGTATCAGAATTCAGAATCTCAAGAGTCACTTATATAAAATTCTTTCTATATGATTAAAGGGTATGTATGTATATGTATGTATGTATGTATGTATGTATGTATGTATGTATGAAATGTATATCTACTAATTGTGATAGGACAAGCTTTTGTGGGAATGTTTTTATCACACGTGTATCATGAATTGTGTCTAATGCTGGCAGAATGAAATGTGGCAACGAGTTGTCCTATTAGATCAAAACAAACACTTCTCTGTAAGTGCGTCTATATTTAGTAATCCACTAAACACTCCAAATCAAAAAATTTTCAGAGGAAAGTGGTTGTACCTGGAATGTGGTTGCCATCATACTTGATGTCCATCTCATGCAGGCCTCTCTCTGTGGGGGCGTACTTAACCGTAATTGTGCCGTCCTTATTGTCTGTGATGTGGGGACGAGCAGTCTTACCAGAGGGCATGCGCACCTCCCCTGAAAAGAGATGGAAAAAGTACTGTAAATCAAAATGCCTTAGAGAAAGAAGTTTTGTATGGGCATTTGGGGGATGGTCTCACCAGTAATTTCGCCTTGCTGCACCGTGAATGGGATGACCAGATTGAGAGGCCGAAACATGGGTGCCATGCTGTCTCGAGGAGCGACGGGTTCTTTTGTAGCCTTATAGTAAGAATACAGATGTGGTCAGAGGAAAAACATCCCTGTTATTGTTGCAATTACTTAATTATATCCCCTAAATTAACCCTATAGACAAATAACCAAATATGTGCAAATATTACTATGACTACTGCTACTACTACTATTAATGATAATACTAATCATCATCATTGCCATCATCATACTGAGGCACTCACCGTAACATGGAAGGGGCTGTTGGGAATATGCTGTCCTCCGAAGCGTATGGTGATGACATACTTGCCAGGCTCAGGCGCAGTATAGTAGATGTCGAATGTGCCATCAGTGTTCTCCACAACGTCCAGGTCCAGCTCAACTCCATCAGGGGTCAACACCTTACAGGTCACTTTACCCTTCCCAGCGGCCTTCGTGTCCACACTGATAACAGTGTCCTCCGCCATCTGAATGTTGGGCCCAAGACCTGCTGCTCATGACATAAATATTTTATTTGAGTTACTCAGTAACTTCCAAATATTCTATTTATTCCTAATTCTAGTTGAGAGTTTTACATCAAATTGTCCAATAATTAAGAGCATTGAAGATATTGAGAAAAGAGATAAATAGAGATAAAAAAAATGCAGTTAGTGTTCACAGCTACTTACCAACTCCATGTCCTCCAATGGATACTGTGTAAAGGCAAGCAACAAGAACAAGCTTAGAACGAAGGTAGATTCAAACCTTTAGATTCTCAGAGCATTATTGCAAGACTATTCATTTATCAGTTTATTCACACCTCACTCTTTCTGTGACCTGTAACTGACCTGTGAGTAGACACTTGCTGGCATCGCCAGTTGGCAGGGCATGGATACGGTATGGAGAGTATGGGATCTCATCGCCGCCGTATTTAATGGTGATGGTGTAGCGGCCTGTCATATCTGGCACATAGGACACTGTATAAGTACCATCTCTGTTGTCCTGGATGCTGGCGTTCTTTGGCTTGCCCTCTGGATCCTGCAGAACATGTGTCAAGTTCACATAATCAATTTGGCTAAAACCTATGGAGTCACATTAACTCAGTGGTGTCTAGTAAGGTTTTCTAACTTGTTTTAAAGTGAAATCTAAAAAAGTGCATTGGGAACTCACCAGAATTTGCACAGTGAGGAGTCCCTCTCCGGCATCACGGGCATCAATGGTGAACTCCACAGGCAGGCTGGCAGGCACACCTGAGGTGTTTAGTCCTGGACCACTGGCTCGCACCTTGCTGGCATCATGGGCAGGTGCCGAATGGACTTTGAATGGACTACACATTGGGAGAATGAAGGGCAAGGGGAAAGAGAAATTATTTTAAAATGACTTTCCAAATGAAGTTTGATTTGAATGTAGCTTGAGTCTTTACACTAAATTTAACAACTCATTAAGTTTTGTGATCAAGACAATGAGGATTCAAACTTACAATGTCTCTGAGAGTAACAGGAAACATAAAAGAAACATATAAAAAACTAAATAGATATTTCACTGTTGTCTGTCTTTGCTGTGAGGAGACACATGGACTCACCTGCGGGGCACTTCCTGATCAGCATATTTGACAGACACTGTATATGGGCCCTCCTGGGCAGGTGTGTAGTTGACAGTATGTGTTCCATCACCATTGTTTTTAACAGCAACAGGCTCAGAATCACCTATGAGTAAACAAAAACAAAGACAGCAAAACTCACTCAAGTGTATGATGCCATATATCTTATGCTATGACGTTTTTCCACTTCAAGGCAAGGTAGACTTTTCGCTACTTTTTCATCTGAGCATAGCCTCTGTGTGTGTGTGTGTGTCTGTGTGTATGTGTATCTGTGTGTATGTGTGAATGTCAGTGTGTGAAGCTCACCTGTTGGGCCATACACCTTCACATCCAGAGGAGCCTGCCCTGCCTTAGTGCAATCTACAGTGAAGGTCTGAGGGACATGAGCTCGCACTCCATCTCCAAGACCTGGACCGGAGCACTTCACCTTGCTAACATCGACCACATCCCTCACTGGTACACGGAAAGGACTGCCTGTGGGACCAGATACAGAAAATACAAATGTACATGCAATGTCTCTGCCTCTCATGCTCCTCTGTCATTGCATTTGTGCCTCGGATAGCCACTTAATTTATTGTGGTTTTTGACTATGCTGGACATGGTGTAAATCTTAGCATGTTATTCATAGGGATATAGAGACATATTTCTAATGTCTGACCTGGGATAGGATGGCCTCCATAGGTAATGTTAACATCGTAGTCCCCTGGGGTAAGGGGCACGTACTCTACGCTGCAGCTGCCGTCTTTGTTGTCTTTGCAGGACATCTTGGCCTCAGAGGGGCCCTCGACGGTCAAGCCCAAACCTCCAGTCCCAGCACCCCTTAAAAGTTAAAGGGAAAAAGACAGAGAAGAGGGAAAATAGGTATTTTTAACATTTTTAGGTTGGTTTACTGAATGCTGAAAACATGCTACATAGACATCTCCCAAAATACAGTGATTTGTAGTATGTTATAACCAGTTTGAAAAGGCTTGAAAAATTTCACCTTGTCTCAACTGTGAAGCAATTTGACTTGTTGACCAGTCCGCTCTCCAAGCCAGGTCCATAGGCTCGGACACGTGTTGGGTCACAGCCCTCCACAACAGAGACTCTGAAGGGGCTCATGGGTACAGGCACATCATCATACAGAACCTCGATCAGATGCATACCTGTCCACAGCAACAAAGATATTCTCTCACTTCAAAGCAACTGGGGTAGACTAGCATGTGAATAAATCTTAGGTGCAATAGACTAAAATACACCACTGAAAATATAAGACATTTGTAATCAATATTCTAGATGTTTCTTAGGCCATTCTGCGAGTTAAGACTAATTTATGTATTGTAGAAATTGGTTCGCATTTTGGGATATGAGTTTGATAAATGGAAAGTTGGTAAAAATCAATGGGCATGGATCATGCAACAAAGGTAAAGCAAATCACACCATCTTTGTCTGATATCTAATGCTCAATTTCTCATTTTCAGTGCATGTATTTCATTGGCTTGTATTCAGTATATGACAACTTTGAGTCTCATCTTTAACTGGTGTGGCTGATCCCGGCTTTGTGATGAACATTATTAATAGCAGTGGGCTGAGGCTGCCATAGATGTTACTACACACTGTATTTCTGGCCCAGAGTGCAGTAAAACACATACCTTTCTTTTGAATGGTCTTTGTCCCCAGACACCCCCTATTTATATAACCAGCATTCATTTATAGTCCCAGAGAGACCCAATTCAGGGCTTCTCTCTCTCCCTCTCCCTTAAGCCCTGAAATCACAGTATACTGCCTGACCGTGTATTAATATCTCTTCTCTCCTCCCCACACATCAGACACAACACCACCTGTTCTTATATATCTCTCCTTTCAAAGGCTTTCCCTCTCTGGTGATCCATCTGTTCATAAGTATCACCTCTCTCTGTCTCCCTCAGCAGTGTTATGTTATACTTGATATTTTATGTCTGTAATGGCTATGTATTTGCATAATGACAACATGGATGACCACAGTGAGCTCCAATGTTTGCATGCATACTGTTAAAATGAATTCCAGTTTTATAGAAGAACATGCTGCTACTTTTTGCTGCAGTGCAAAAACACTGAGCACAATGTAACACTTGGCACATAGATGACACTTATGATATGCTACCATGATTACATAGATATACATATATAAAAGATGCTTTAATAAGAGTTACACTGAATTGAATGGAAAAAAAAGGATTCTCCATCAGATGTATTCATCTGTTTTTTTTTTGCTGAACATGTCATTGTTTACCAGGCCATTCCGGGGACTAAAAATGATTCAGAACAGTATATTTACCCCTCTCTCTCACTTACCATCCTCAAATGCTGTGTACTCCACTCTGTAGGTGCCATCTCCTTTGTCAGTGATGTAGGCATCTGTGTTGGAGCCTGATGGGTTGATGATTCGAACCTTGATGTGATTCCCACCACTCCTGGTCTGGGCGCGAGCATCAACGATGAAATGTGTGGTGACATCCCTCAGGACCCCTGAGAGCACAGAAAACCAGCAAGTGAAAATGTCACTGTCTTAATAGATAGAATGAAGTAAGGAGACACTGTTTCAGTCCAGTGACATCACAGTCAGCATGGTTTCAAATGATTGTGATTTTAATTTCCAGGCGATGTGCCATTAAAGCACTTATATTCTCAAATGGCACTGGATAATTACTTAATGAATTAAATTACATCAATTCATACCCTAACTCAAGGTTGGAAAATAAAGTAACCCTATGCTTTATGGATTGCATCAGTCTTGGTGTTCTTACCTCTTGGTTCCACTCCAGGTCCATAGACTTTCACGCCAGTTGTGTCCACGGCTGGCTCTACCTGCACGCAGATAGGGCACATGGGCACCACGGTGCCGCCATACTTAATGGTGATGGTGTGTGCACCCTTGAAAGACGGGACATAGGTGACAGAGAAAGTGCCATCCTTGTTGTTCTGGATGTGCACCTCCACCTTGGCCCCTGACTCAGACACAATCTCCACTGTGAGTTCTGCTTCACCAGCCCTGCTGCAATCCACAGTAAAGCAGGCTGCCTCCCCTGCTTTGGCTCGCTCCAGCCCGGGCCCACTGGCAGTCACTTTACTTGGGTCCAGGGCAGGCTTGACAACTGCTTTGAAGGGTGAACCAGGAATGTGCGCCTCACCAAACAGGATGTTGATGTTGTATTCTCCAGGTTCAGTGGGCAGGTAGGAGACAGAGCATGTGCTATCACCATTGTCTTGACACTCAATTTTGGCCTCGCATGGGCCCTCTACAGTCAAACCCAGGCCACCTGCACCTGCACCTTTAGTGTCAATGGTGAAGGGTGCTGGTTTACCCACAATGCCACCCTGTAAGCCTGGCCCATAAGCTCGTACCTGGTGGACAGAAAAAAGGAAATTGTGAAACTGTGACAAGCTCTTTGGATCTGGATTGATTGATTGACCTTAAAAGTTATTTAAATAACATACAGAGTAAATTAACTTTAGTGATGACCTTCTATAGTACATCAAACATACATTGTATTTATCACATTTTTTGACTGTGATCTGAGATACAAGTGAAAATATCAAAACAAGTGAAGATATCAAAAACATACTACCTTTGAGGGGTCTGCAGGCATAAGAGCTTCCACAGCAAAGGGGCTTCCTGGGATGGGATCCCCATCATAGGTGATTTCCACTTTGTATGGGCCCTCTTCTGGAGGGATGTACTTCACTGAAGTGGCCTCTTTGGCCTTGTCTGTCTCAAGCTTGCATGGAATTGGCCGGCCAGTGGGTGAGGTCATTTTAACACCTACCTCTCCCTGTCCACCAGCCCCCTTTGTGTTAACTATAAACTCTTGGTCTTTCCCGACTTCCACCTCTGCAAAAAAGAAAACTCACCATTATACCACATTTGTCTGAAAAAAGTGAACAATGCCTACCACCTAATAAAGCCCTAGTCAATTACTCTAAGTAAAAGGCTCTGCTCATCAAAAGTCTGTGTCCTCAATACAGCATTCATTATCATAACCTGCGGATCAGCACATTTTAAGGACCTTTTACAGATGAATGAGTGTTCACATCACTTACTGTCTTTAAGGCCTTGGACTTTGACTTTGCCAATATCCAGAGGAGGAGCCACGGTGATGTTGAAAGGGCTTTTGGGAATGGGGTCTCCTCCATGAGTGACTGAGATAGTCATATTACCCTGGACAAACAGAGGATAGAAAGTAGAGAGAAGGAGAGTGAGGGAAACAAGCAGTCAGATTAGTTGGTTCACTTGCTGCTTAATTATGAATAAAATGAATATGCAGTTTAAATAGTCCAAAATTAGCAACAATGGCTGAAGTCTAATTCGTGTTCTTAAAGTACCAGGGCAAAAGTGTGGTGGAATTGTACGATAAAACTATTGTAACCTACTGACCACTCACCTGCTGAAGGGCAGTGTACTTCACAGTATAAGAGTAGTCATGATTGTCAATGATCTCAAAGTCTTTAACAGCTTCTCCTTTATTGGCAGCAGTGAAATGGACCTCAGGTTTGGCTTTGCCGGCTCCCTTGGTGTAGATTGTGAAATGGGTTGGAGCACCAACTTGTACACCTGTTGGACAAGTCTTTGGGTCAGTTCTGCTTGCATAGTGCTGCAATCCTTTTCGTTACTGGTTCACTGCTAATACCTGACTGTAGTGTCAGTGACATGATGGCACCACTGCTGTTACCTGTTTTGTTGAGCCCAGGACCTTCTGCCCTGACTTTGCCTGCATCATGGGAGGGATCCACCTTTACCTTGAATGGACTACTGGGGATTTCCTACATTAAATGAAAGGGAAGTTTCATGTTGAATTTGAAGTGGAGCAAATCTGAATCAACACCAGAATGACAGCATTCATTTTGTCAACCAAACAGACAGATCAACATTTGTGAAGTACTCAAGATGAGCTGCTTGTAAAGCGGGGCCATTCAGTTACAAATTCAAATGGGTAAGATTTTGAAATCAGGCCTTGTTGGTGGGCCAGAAATGTTTTGATTTTGGAGCCAATTTTTCTTTTCAGTATTGACAAAGACACAGGCTGCCAATTTAATAGAACTGTTTTAGAGTATGGTTTGGGATTCAGCGAAGCAAGCACTGTTGAGGTAAATTCAGTTTGCTCCACTTGTCTTACTTGATCAGCAAACAACACCATGATGGTGTAGCGCCCAGGGCCTGGTGGAGTGTATTTGACAGTGAAGGTGTCGTTGTCATTCTTGATAATATCAAAATCGATGTCTGTCTCTGCTGGACCAACCACCCCTGGAGCACATTTAATCCCAATGCTGACATCACCTGGAACATCATCAGAAGAAGTGAGAGGTCAAGTTGATGCAGTAGAGTCCTGATGTGTCCATAAATAAGAAGTCTTTCAATAAAGCATACCTTGACCTGCCTCACTGCAGTCTACCGTAAAGTAGGTTGGATCATTGGCTTTCAGACCAGTCTTTTCCACTCCTGGCCCATAAACCTTCACTTTGTCTGGATGACTGCCCTCACCCACAATAACCTACACAGAAACAGATCACAAAAACCAGTGGTCAAAGCATTTCCAGTATATTGATACAGCTGTCAGTGGGACTTAGAATAAATGTGGGGGCAGAAAAGCCTACAAATGCCCGCAAAGTCAAAATCATGTCTGTATGTTTTAAGACAGAAAAATGGCAGAGGGAGAGACTGATTGTTACTCACCCTAAAAGGACTGTTGGGAACATTGACATTGCCCCAGGAAATGATGATGGTATGTTTAATGGGCTTGGTGGGTACATACACACAGTGGAAAGTGCCATCTCCTCTGTCTGAAATCTTGATATCAATAACACAGCCTTCTGCATCCTAAGAAAAAAATATCACACAACAGTTTCAATGAAAAGAAAGAGTGGATCCAGAAATTCTGTTCAGAGTATAGAAACATCGTACAGCAATGATGGGTCATAGACTTTTTCTTTCATTACTCAAGTACCTGGGCATAGATCTTGAGTTTCCCATTGCCTGCCTCTCGAGCATCAATGGTGAATTCTGTAGGTTTGTTTACAATAACGCCAGTGGGTGCCAGGCCTGGGCCATATGCCTTCACCTAAACAAGGAAAGAAAGAGATGAACTGATGGTTATGTATAAATCGCAAAAAACATATCTCAGAAACAAGGTCTCTTAAAGGTCAACTTCAAAACAAAGAAGACCAAAACCAAAGCAGAGCGAATCTAAAGCAAAATAACACATGCATGTCACTTACTTTCTCTGGGAAGACATCACTGGCTGCTGGGAGAATGTGGGCCATGAAGGGACTGTCCTTAATGTCCTCATCATCACAGATGACGTGGATGGCATAATCACCTGGTTCAGTGGGCCAATAGCGTACATCACAGGAACCATCACCCTTATCGTCACACTCAATCTTAGCCTGAGATGGGCCTTCAATGGAGAATCCTGCAAATGGGGACACAATCTCCTCATAATCCTTTTTCAAATTTCTCCTACCTGAAAATGCATTTACAGGGATGCTGTTATAGTTGCTGGGAAACAGTTGCAAAATATGCTATATGATGTTGTTTTATCCTATCATAAACAATGGATAGCAGAGAAAGAATGTTCATAAGCAATGCTGTGAAATAAGACTATATGGTTACCTGTACTGCCTACAAAGTACCCCTTGACTGGACTTACCTAGAGTTCCCACATCTGTGCCGATGGCTTCCACCACAAAGTCGGCGGATTTGCCCACCATACCAGTCTCAAGACCAGGACCCCAGGCCCGCACTTTCTGTGGCCCTGCCTCCATGCTGACCTGCACCTCAAAGGGGCTACACATACACACAGTTTCACTGTTGCTGCCTTGAGTTTGCTGACAATGTTTTGATTACAGAAGCAATCTACTCATTATTGAAAAGAAATCAAAGATATGCTTGCAATGGAAAACATAATTCTACAATAGTGGTTCTCACATCATTCTTTGAGGATTCTGTGGCATTGGGTATATGCTTAATCAGTTCTAATACTCAATGTCTAGAAAAAGTAATTAGGGACTTTGATTAACTGAGTAAGGTGTGCCAACTGTAAAACTTATATATACATGGAATAGCTAAGAGTCTTATAGGATTGGGTTGCATACCAGTAACCTATAATTGTTTGATATTCTGATCACTATGCTAAACATAAAGGCAAACTATCTTTATATGGTTTGTGTTCCTCACCTGCGTGGTATAGGCTGGCCTCCCCAGGTGATGCTGACGGTGTATTTCCCAGGATGGAGAGGGAGATATTCACACTCATATACACCATCGCCAACATCATGCACCTTCACTGGTTCCTCTGCCCCGCCTGAAACCACACAACCCAAAAACTATATTAAAGAAGACTGTATGTTTATCCATCAAACAACTTCATAATAACCAAAACCGAGAGAGAAAAGCAGAAATAGTTCAAGTTCTTACTTGGGCCCTTCACTGTGACCTTGAGTTCTCCTGTTCCAGCCCCCTTGGTGAAGACCTTGAAGTCAGCCACCTCCTTGACTCGCACTCCCTTGGGCTGGAGCCCTCTGCCTGTGGCTCGGCATGCATTAGCATTGCTGGCTGATGGTGGAAAACAGAGAAAAGAAAACTAAAATTAAATGCCACTCTTGAGCATGAATGCTCATTGCTTGCTGTTAGTAAAATAGGCAAACTGCTGTATATACAAGAGCTGTTTTTGCACAACAAGCAGAGGAGATCATTGAATAACAGTGATCGTTTCATACTATGGACAATCAGACAACTTCGGGCAATTTCACACAATTTCACAGCAGATATTGGACACTTTATGCACTTAAAATCACAATGCCGGTAACACAGCTGTTTCTCCATGTGACTAAAAAAGTATACTCTGAAGACAATACTTCATGCAAAGACGAATATTCTCAACCGCAATACAATTCTTCCAAAGAAACGCAAAGACATCTGATCAGCACCAAAATTCAGAAGCAACAATCAGACACAACTGTAATGGAAGCTTTTACAAACAGAGGGTTTTTATAAACCACACATCAACACAGGAGGCAGCTCAATTTGCTAAATATTTTACCACCACTCCTGTCTCTCCTGTCTACAACCAGTTCCCACCCCCATTCCCTTAACATGCCTTAAGGCACATCAAGCTGCCACAAGCTGGGCCACAGTTGGGCCTAAGCAAGTCACCACACCCATAGGCGCAAGGCTGCGCCAATCAAAAGGAAGCAGAGGGTCTTCAGCAGGCAGTGCAAAGGTGGGCCTGGCTGGCACTGCAGCACAGAGGGCACAGGCCTCACCCAGCAACCTATACTAACTTGGTCGGCCAGGTTTGGGTGGCACTTTGGGTGCATCTTTCTTTTGGGGCATGCTCTTCCCTTTGGGTGGAGTGCGAACAGACTGAGGAAGTATCTGCAGTGGAGGGCTAGTAGGCATGGCACTTGGTGGAGCTACAAAAATAAATAGGTAACATTTTCTTCTTTGGCTCTTAATAGGAGGACAATATAACTTTGGGTAATGACGGGGAAAAGAGATTGACCATGACTGACAGAGAGCTGAGGATCTGATTCAGCATCATGAAGAAGAAAGCTCACCTTCTGAAATATGCACATTGAAGGGGCTCTTGGGGATGGGCTGGCCGGCAAATAGCACATGGATCTGGTGAGGTCCCTCCATTGTGGGGTTGTATGTGCAGCGGAAAACATTGTCACCCTTGTTCTCCAGAACGATCTCTACAGTGTCCTTCCTACCCTGGGGGTCTACAATCACCACACTGACATCTCCTGCCCCTGCACCTGAAGGTAGAGAGCAGAGAGCTCTGTGAATCCAATCAAAAGGGCACAAGCCACTGTATGTACATATGTATGACCATTATGTAAATCAAGGCCGCAGGATGCTATTCATTTATGAAAAACAGATAAACCACTTTATGACAGTGAGATTTATAATGAAACTTATTGTTGAAGAAGTTATAGCTTTGTCCTCACCTGCAGTGTAGATATCAAAGTATGTGGGCCTGTTGGCCACATTGCCAACTGGATCAAGACCTGGACCCCTGGCTTGTACTTTACTAGCATCACCAAGAGCTTTGGCCACATTCACCATGAATGGGCTCTTATCAATATCTTGACCAGCGAACAGGACCTTCACCTGGGACAAACAATCAACACTCTATGTCACTAGGAGGTACACAGCTTATATTTTACACAAAAATAAAACATGACTACAGTCTGACAGGAATTTAAGACACTGTAACTACCTTGTGAAGACCCTCCACCTTGGGCACATAGGTGACAGAGTATGTCCTCTTTTTGTCATTGTTGGGAACAACCTTGGCCTGAAAAAGGGGGAGATGGTAAATGGTGGTAAAATGATTTGAAATTTGATCCTAATCCAGATCTGTTTAAAGGTCTCTGTTAGTTGTCACTCACCTCTTCAGTGTGTCCCTCGGGATCTTCCACATATACAATGACCTCCCCAAGCCCTGCCTCCAGTGTTTCCACAGTGAATTCAGCAGGTTTGAGCACCATGTTACCGTGTGGCTCAATGCCTAAGTTTAATGAGAAAGATTGAGCAATTAATTTCCACTGCAATATATAGGATTTTTCCTCATTAAACCATATGAAAGAGAGAGTATTTGTTAACTCTCTGATATGAATGTGTCTAAAAGATTGTATGGATAAAATCAGGGTTATTTTGGAATAGTCCACATCAGGCACAATGCAGCTTAAATTAAAAATTAAAACTTAACAACAAGGAAAACAGACACTGAGTGTCAAGACGACACTTCTAGCTCTGCTTTCAATGGCCTGTAGCATTCCCTCTTGGTTCTCACGACAGCTTTGGTTGGAGCTAGAGTATCAGTAAAGCAAGGACCTTCTAACACACCTGGACCATATGCCTTTGCCTTCTTGGGGTACAGCTGCTTGGGCTTCAGGGGTGCACCAGGTTTCAGTTTGGCCTTGGGGAACTGGGATAGGTAGGTCATGACAGAGTGCTCATCCACATCTGGGTGCACAATCTCTTCAGGAGCAATCACCTAAAGATCAGGCATGAGGTGAGAGGTTATTTTAATAGCACTTCCATTAACAGCACAACTATACTCAAATATTAAATTAATTTGCTCAGCTGACTGATTTGACTGAAAATCCATTATGGCATTGCCCTGGCATTTTAACATGTTTAACAGTATGTTTAACAATTTCTTTTGTACTGAGTGCAGCAACATGATCAAACAATATATGAGATAAATCATGTCTCATGCCAGCAAAAATAGGAGTACACAGTCAGGCATAGCATTAGTTAACAAGAGCAAAATGTCTTGCAAGTACAGAATCCTCCTTTTTCCACCACTCAGACTGTTCTGCAATCACACAGTGGTGTTAAACTCTTCACCAGCTATATTTAACTGTTGTCTGGTGTTGTTAAGGACCATGCCTTCAATAAGCAAGGGGAAGGATTATTCTTGGGCCAGGTCCTTGCCCCACAACCCTTCTCTGGGTTGTGGGGAATTCAGCTCCCCTGAGCCCACAAATCTAGAATATGCACTTAAGTCATGTTAAGAATGTCATGCTTATTCACAAGCACACAAAACTCCACAGCATTGTGTCTCATCCAGTCACAAACATCCAAACAAATTCCAGAAATGCCCAAACACACCCCTTCCCACTATGTTCTCACTATCTTTGACTGATCTGTAAAATTAAGTAAAAAATAATTAACTTGTCAAATTAATTACAGATCATTTAAACTTGGAGCTAAGTTAAAATTAAATTCATGATTTGTTCATCACTAATCATTTTCCAAAGTCATCATGTTAATGAACAAATGTCAATCCTGAACACAAAAATAAAAACAAGAGAGGCCATGTGTGCTTGGTTCTTCCATAGGAACACTGACCTGTGGCACACCAAGCCAGTCATCTGCCTGTTGCATGGCCTCCCGAGCATTCTCCACAGGCTGGTTAGGGTCCCAGGTTTCCCAATCAGGACACAAACCTACCAAAAGAACAGAGCAGGTACATTTAAAGGTCAGATAAAGCCCACAGAGATCTTTAAAAGGAGGTGTTTTCTGATCTCTGTTTGTCTCTACAAAGACAAAAAGAAATGGAATTAAAATCATAAAGCTATCGATGACATTAGTTAAAAAAAAAAGTGTAACTCCAATATGCACCCATCACAGTTCAACTGGCGTTAAATTGTTTCAAGAACTTATCTGTAAAATTTCACTCATGGCATATGACACTAACATGAGTTTCAAATTTACTCTTTGTATTAATATTAATCTAAATTTCACAAATATTTAACTAATTGGAACACTAATAATACTGCTACACTGTTTCGCATTCAGATTTCATTACATCATTATTAATGACACTCTGTTGTATGTCAACAGTCCTTTTTAAGAATGACAACAGTGTCTATGTAACAATGTAAATAAAAGCTGAGGCAGAAACTTCTGGAATATTTGATATTCTGTTCGATCATTTGTCTTACTACAGCTAAAAAGAAAAAGGGAGTGCAAGAAGAAGTAAACAAGATCATTGATCAAATCATTATGAGTGTCTTTAAGGGGCCAAATATGACCTCAAAGGCTTACTTCAGCAAGGCTGAGCCCTCATTTCTCCTGTCTAGAGAAAAGAACATTCTAAGGTTAAATATGTGGTTATGCTGAACACTGTCTGTTCCCCCTCATACTGCTCTTAGCCAGCAGAGAGCAAAGCCCTGTATGGTCATGTCTGTGGCTGTCTCTTTTGTAGCTGTTCGATGTCAACCTCACTCATGTAAACACTGTTCTGGGACACCCCCACACTCTCACTGCATTCTCTTACCTACCTCTTCCCAAACATGCTTGCTGTGGTACTAAAGACTATGAAGCTTGCATTGAATAAGTGTTAATCTAAAGTATCATTATTTGTCTGATGATGTAAATAAAGAATTTCTATTACTAGTGTATTCTGTTCACTTCTACTGGCCTCAGAATCAAGACTGTTTATGAATTCAGATTAACCTTCCGAACAAGAAAATCCACAATTAATTACTCTGCAAGCAAATACATTTTAGACCCAATATATCAATCTATTTCCACGATGGGACTACACACTTTAATATATAAACAGATTTTTATTGCTTTTACTTCCGGTCAGAAGTTCAGTGCATTCACAGAGAACACCATATAGCATCTCAAGTTTTACCTAACCCTATCTTAAGAAGCTGATATAAAGGTAGGGGAAACTGAAATTCTGACTTCAGTTGGATAGGAATAACTGAAATCATCACTTCTATACTTTAACCCAAAACTCCCTTCCATTTTTACCTTCAGTGTGATCAGAAAAATGAACGTATACACAATTTACTCATGAACTCTCCTTGCGTGTGCGACCATTAAGAATCTCAAAAGTGCTACTCTCCTCCCAATCTTGTTCCTGTGTATATTTACCAGGGGCACAGTTGTCCACCAAAGCTCCCAAGGCTTTGCCGTCTCTCCAGTCCTTATTGAAGTTAGTGATGGGAAGCTGGGGGACCTTGTTCTGGATCCAGCCTAGAAGCCTCTGCTTAGGAGTGAGCTTCTTGGCATCCTCATCATCCTCATCGTCCCACATTGGCATGGAGATGGAGTAGTGCAGGATGAGTGTCCATATCAGGCCAAGGATCAGCTTCAGGTTGCCATCCACAATTGCTTTGCTGTCTGTGGAGCAATACAACAGTGATGGTTAAATACTGGTGGGGCCATTGGTAATTCATCTGTGCTGAGTCAGATGAAGGAAGGGGGTAGAAGAGTTTCGTACATCAGCATAACACCATCATTTTGTACATCAGATTGCAACCCTCCTGCAATGATATGATATCACTTTGGTGACTGCAATACTGGATATAGATTCACAAGATCATATCATAGCATATAAGGGCTATGACAAAGATTTTTGGAGCGGCAGTGTATCTGAACTCATGTCTGTCTAAGAGAAAGATGCTCCCATAACTCATATGTTAACTGCCTGGGACAGCTAATGCACTTACTCAGGTAATAGAACTGGTGGTTGTTAGCTCAATCCCAACAGAATGACAGGAGTTCAAAATGAACAGTCCTGTTAACATGAGACACATAGCGACTGCCTCCTTGGTTATGTAATTACACGTAAACTTCACTCATATGTTTCTTCAAGTCACAGCTGGACCATGTCAGTGCAAAATGCAACAACAACAGGAAGATAGAATCCATGCTATGGTGTTTCCTGACATATCTAACCTGTCAGATATGACTTTAAATCCTATGGATCTCACAGTTCTGTACCTGAAAATTATCACTGCAGGATGAAAACATTCTATTCTGCTGAGGTCAGTTTTAGTGCTTTGGTATTAACTGTGAACATTCAGAAAATTCAAAAAAGCTGATCTTGGATGAGATCAAAAGGTTTTAAGTAAGACAAAAACTTTTTGGAAAGAGGTGCAGTCTCAACCCCTAGTCTACCAATGCCACACCAAGCAGGATGCTGGGACATTCCTCCAGTGTGAAGTAGCCGCATGGCATGGCATCTCACTGCATTACAACACCCCAGTGGGGCTTCATATGCCCTTCACAAATGGCCTCTTAAAGCAGCAATCAAACATGGAATTTCACTGACGGCTGCCGAGAGCTATCACTCATAACTGATTCAGCTGAAGTACTGGCAGCTATTTTATAAGCACATTTCTTCAATAAAAGTTGGCTTTCTACAGTCTAACAGAGCTTTTCACATTGTTATTAAAAACCCTTCTCCTTTACCAACACTACTCGAGTGAAAATTTTTTTATTTCACAGTCATAAAGAAAGAAACACATAATTTATGAATTTCTTTTTTTTTCCGTACTGTAAAAACAGTTTACTTTAGACGAAAGTATGACTTCACAGTAACTGGGTTCACACATTCCTATGCGACCTCCAGTCACTGCCACACGTCAAATTACCCAGGGCGTCTGACCTTTAGAACCAAGTCTTGCCCTCATACACATAAACACACACATTCTCTCTTTGATCACAAGGCTATTTAAAGCCTGTCAAGTGGCAAGAGATGCAGATATTGTCACATCTGTCCCTGACCATAATTTGATTCACGTGTGTCAATGAGCAGAAGTTACTGTATATAAGCATTTTATACAAAAATCTCTCACAAACTCCTGCCAAACTGTCTGTTGTAACAGTGGAAGTTTTCAATGATTCCATATGTGACATGATGAGGTATGAGCCATCTAACCAGTTGCACTTCTAGAATGATCTCTGATATCATTTATGTCTTTGAACTCATTATCTGTCGTTTCCTCTGTGTCTGCTGGTTGAATAATTTTATAATACACAGTGCAACACTACAGTTCATTATCTCACTGCACATCAAAACATTATTCACTGCAAACACAAAAATCCTGGCCTACAATCATACATTTCTGACCTTAAGATAGAGAGATATGGATGTGTTGACTTATAAACAGGTGAGCGTAAGGGGGTGTGTTTGTGTATGTCTAACCCCATCCTAATTACCTCGAGCAAGAAGCTGTCTTTGTAATCTTCCTCACATTCTTCAAATCTGGCATGAGTGTACCTTAAGACAATGCCAGCAGCACTTCTGCTCTATAAAAGTTTCCAACTGGCTGACCCATGTTTCTAACCACTTCGCCATTTGTGTGTGTGTCTCTCTCCACACACTCTCTCTGTGTGTTTGTGTTTTTAATTAAGGGCTGGAGATATATATTCAATATATTCGATATTTTCAATGTTTTAAAGTTCTAGGATCTGATTCTTCTTAATAAGTTTCTCAGGATAATGTCCTACTTTATTTCATTCATATTTTCAATATGAACATATGGAGAAGTAAACATACATCTGTTGCGGGCTAAGGGTGATGAGCATGAGGTACCTTATTTTCACGATAAACATGACATCAGTCAAAAGTGCACTTACCTATGGATACCAATTTGATACGTTCCCTGTCAAGAAATTCCAAAGCCACAGACACGTTCTCCAGCTTCATTTGTCTGAAGTTAGGTCTAACGTGGTGCTTTCTGTACATTTTCTTTTGACTTAAAACTTCCAGTAGTGCGATGAGTCTGAGACCATCACTCAGGTCTCTTTGGAGATCGTTAACACTCTTATTAATGCACTTAAGGTGTTCGTTACACCATCTGGTGAACGTGTTCTGTTGGATCTTCTTCCACGGTGCATCCTCCGCGAGGTCTTTCTCTGTGGCCGGCATCTCTTCCTCCTCGTCTTCCCCCAGATCGGTGCCCTGGTAATATTGAGGTGGCTGTTGGTCGTCGAAGTATGTGTTATTGCTCATCATCTTTCCGCTTTCCTCGTTCCTTTTATACCGATGTATTACGAATGTGTGAAATTTACTGCACGCAAGTTTGCAGGGTAGTGTCAAAACGCGTCGTCGCAGTTAAAAGTTCAAAACTTGGATGAGGTTTTAAAAAAAAGAGAAAGACTTTCGGATGTACTTGTGAAGAGGGCTCCTCTGTCACGACAATGATGAATTAAATAATCCGATTTACAGTTTACAAGGCGGCCAGACCCCGTTTTTTAATTGGCAGTCTCTTGACAAATGTAGTCACTGCTTCTTAATGGATACTTTTGTACTGAAGAATATAGTTTTTTGAAAAATGAATCTTCGTGGCAGATGAGAGCGGTTGAACGCGCTGGTCACTTGAGTACAGTTGAGGCTCCTGTTAACTTTGAGTGAGGTGAGGGGTAGGATTGGGGTTTAAAAAGACTTAAGATCACGTCAGATCGGTGGAATGTCGCTGTCATGTAGTAATCATGAGGATGATGGACAAATTGTAATCCAACGGGATCTGATTGGCCAAAACGGATGTGAGGGGCTCCGATAGGCTGGACCCCATGCAGAGATGAAGCAACTTTATTTTTAGGCGCTCCTTAACTGGTACAGGGGGGCCGTCGTTTCTCGGTTGTTGCAGAAGTGTGTAGTCACTGGGGCTCCGAGCGTGCTGAACAATTGTGCCAAGAAAAGAAAGTGACGCACCAGTTCAGTCAGGCAACTTAGTGTATCCTCTGTTAATTGCTGAATTCTGCCATTTGGAGAAGCCTTTTCCTATAGGTGAAACTACCATCACCCTATTAAGAGCCACACATGAGGTCACATTATTGAATTAGAGACATACTTTATTGAAACATGTTGTAACTGCGATACGTGGTATCCACAGAAATGTGTCACATCAGAGTGAAATATGTATTTCCAATAAGCAAATTTGCCGAGGTAAACAGAGTGATATTGTTGGCCACAGAGATAATGCCTCTGTACTGTGGAGAAGTCACCAAACTTTTTTTGAAATGAAGTACAGGACTTGGCATTTAAATCTAATTTTAGAGCAGTTTCAGAGTATTCTTTTTCCTAAAAGACTAAAGGGTCATCAAATCTGTGCATGAATCACTTACAACCACACGATTCATTGATTTTTGGACGGGGCACAGATGAAGATATCAATAAATATCTATATAAATATCAGTATGCCTGGAGAGATAAATAACAGATATCGAGAAATAAATACCAAGGTACCACCGGATCTCTTTTCTAAATAGTCACCCATGCTAATTCATTTGACTGTCCCCATTCCTCTGCCAAAAGCTCACATCCTCTTATGTATGAAAAACTATTTCAGGGATTGATCCCTGTTAACCACAGATCATTACCTGTGTTTTCAGTAATGATGTCATCTGTCTGGGTAGTGTGAAAATGGAAATGGCCATCTCTATTTCTTAACTTCTCTAGGACTTGTCTCACAATGCTCATCTTTTATTCCACAGGGCTGTGTTCTTCCTTAGCACAGCATTTATTGAATCGTTGTGATTTTGCCTGTGATCTGACAACTTTGATACTTTTGTAACCTCACCACTTTAGACCTTGTCTAGCATACCACAACTAACATCTGATCATAAAAAAGTCTCACTGTTCACTGCTCTCTTGTATAAGGTACAAATATTTTTCCTTTCCTTTCCTAGTACCAGGGCTGAAAGAAGTGTAATTACAGGCAAATTTTATGAAAAAAATCTGCCTAGTTCAGAACCAAAAATTATTTTCATTGGAGAATACCTATTAACAGTGAAAGTCTACAAATGGGTTAGTCTACACCTAGACTTAATCTATGGCTAGAGAACTGTCCCTATATATGCTAAAATATAGCTACCTGTTCTTTTGTTTTGAATTATTTTGGAAGGTAATCTGTGTGTATGTTGTATATACACTAATAATATCCTAAGTATACCTCTCATGGTTGCTTTGGTCATTTTAAAACATAGTTCAGGATATAGTACTTTTGTTTGAAAAATTAGTGTCATGAAAACTGTTTTTTTAAGTGAACTCCTCATAGTGAAACATGGGATTGATGTCTGTAGCACCTGTCTATTTTTCTGTACCGGGAAACAGAAGCAGAATGGTGCTAAACCTAAATCTTGCAGTTGTCTCATATGTGTTAAGTGCCTTGTCACAGTCACAGATGTGACTGCATTCAGACAGCTCCCACACAACATAACTAAAGCATCTGGATTCCACACTCTAACACTCGCTGAGCCCTTTGATAGTCCATCCACCGCTAGGGCCATTCTGTCAGTCAGACCAATTGTTTTGTATACACACTGATGAGGGATCAAGGGAGCAATTGCCTGCAATTTGTTCCAGTTATCATAGTAGATTATGTCTGCCCCATATGCAATTCAAGCACAGTGTGCCCAGGTCCCTTAGAAGAAATCTGCAATGGAGAGTCTGCTAGACACATTTACTCATTTCTATCTCACAGATACTACATGCTCTCTCTCTCTCTCTCTCTCTCTCTCTCTCTCTCTCTCTCTCTCTCTCTCTCTCATTGTGTTTTGAGCTCCAGGGCATACCAAACTGAGTGATTTGGCCTTATTGATATTAGGGTCATTGGCATGCACGTTGAGTAATGATTTGTACTGGCACATGTGCATGCCGTAATCTGTTTTGCCTGAGCAACCATTTACATATGCTTCCCATGAGGAAGTGTGGGATGTTGCTGGTTAATGCTATGTTGTATCAAATGTGTCTTAGTAGACTTTGATACTGGCATAATCCACTGCCAATCAACCTCTCTTTTAATAACAAACTGAGCTGTGGGTGCCATGTAGATTTAGTATGGTGCCCAGTTCCCTGTTTGGTTACCTCATCAGTTTAATTTCCTCTATCACAAAATGGGTTTGTGGTGGGGTGTGGGGACATTTATTTTTTACAATTATTAACTGCTTTTTAAATGAATTTTTAGGCTCTTTGCATGTTGTAACTTTATTTTTTCACTTTGTGTTGTTTTAGCCTTGATTCCTGTTCTGTTTACCACTGCTTTATTTCTCTCTGAAAAAACCTTTCTTAAAATTAGCATATGTATTTAGCACATACAGTATTTTTAGCTTGTGAAAAAAAGTCAGTGTTTGGCTATTGTATTTGTTATTCACCGACCCTAGATTGAGTTATTGCTATGCCATGTATTAAGAGGCAACATGTGGTTTCAGAAAATCTGCAGCCTGAAGGCAAATTAAAAATGTAGATCACAACATTATTATTTTTAATCAGCCACTCAAAAAATAACTGTCAGTATGATTTACTGACTGATTCATTGATCTTTCGTATTAAGTGTTTCTAATTCATATGTACTCACAAAATATGTGCAATAAAGCATAAACATATCTATGATATCAGAACTATCACGGAGGCTTCTAAATAAACACATTAGTCACACTAGACTAAAAGAATAAAATAAAACGCTTGGTCAACATGCTTGGCACTCAGTCATATGTTTGAAATGAATCTGTATATGACGATTCATGGCATGGACTGAGAGTTCAACTTATAAATAGACCAGACTCAAGTAGTAAATGGTCTGTGCAATATGATGCTAGGAAACATTACTCATCTTTCCTTATGGTCTTCAGTATTTTCATGAATGAAATTCCCGAGCTTGTAACACACTTACTCATTTTCAAAAGAGGGCAAGAAAACTAATCTGAGAGGAAAGGACTTTATTTTCTCAAAACAGTTACGGTACAAAATATACTTCCTGGTTACAAAATAGCCACAATTATTCTTTAAACAGCAATGTTTATTAGAAACAAATGCAAAGCAGTAATATATAGAGCTTGTAATATAGAGTGACTACAAGACGTTTTCGCATTGAAGGCTTGTGCTGTGTCCTTGACATGCAGTTCGTGCTAAAATTACTGTGAGTATAAGTAACCAAATATTGCAGTCAGTCATGAAACATTTCAGAGGGCTAAATGTTGACTAAACTCTCTATGAAAAAAAACATGTATTTAGTTGTTTGGTGTCATCACAAGGCAAAATTAGCACACAGAAGAAAAAAGAGCTTATTGACAGTATATGGCAAAAACTCACAAAACAACAAGTTAAAACAAGTTAAAAGTTTACCATCGACAATTTGTCCTCAGTGCAACTTGAACAAAAAATAACACTTTCATGTGAGTATTGCAAATAGCATATATATCGCTCACAAAAATACATGTAGACATCTTGATATGATTGGGCATTTGTATGTGCTACAAAGATGTGATTGGTCGCAGTTTTGGGACGAGTCAAATAAGTAGTCATTTGGTGGTCAAGTGAGTGACCATCTGATTCATCCTTCAGCTAAACCGGACAACAGCTTCAACTCTTTAGTCATTATCTATAGTCACCCCAGATTTTATTTCAGTTCTGAGCATTGTGGTAAAAGTATCAAGTTTCATTTTATATCATTCACCATTCAACTATTTAAAACAAGACACTTGAATATTGTTTTTTTTTTCTTTAAGTGGCTCAACATAAATAGATATCTCACATTAGAAAGCAAAGACAACATATTGCTTTGTAATAGTCTTAGGCTTGGAGCAAGTCTTTGGATACACATAAACTGTACTCTTCAGTTGCCTTCATATCTATAGCTTTAATATTATTTGCATGCAATTGCAACTAATAATTTTCCATGACATATAACAATACAAATCTCACTTTAACATTGGGCTAGCAAATATACACTCTTCTGCTGTCATATAAAAGCCATCAGACACAATGTCAATTTTATAGATAAAAGCTTCTCTTAAAAAATATATTTTTTTCATTCCAGATGTTTGTCCATTTCTCCATGAATTTCATGACACCAGCATTTTTTTTACCACAGTAAAGAGAACAAAACCAAAAATGTTTTGCTGACCTATCATTGACCATATATTAAGACAAGTCACTGTGCTAAATGTTTTATTCCTTAGCTGTTAAAGACATACAAAAACATGAAATGTCTTACAACTATTTTATAATACAGGAAGACCAGACTATCTACTTCATTGAAATAGTACCCTGGATTGATCCAAGGAAAAATGCCTGCCACTCATGGAACAAAGAACCTGTGTCTAACCCTTAAAACAATACAAATGCTAACTGAACAACACCATGCTTCAGTGTGAGAGGAATGGATCATCAACTGTCTCCCATAATATGAAAGGAATCTTACTACACTTGGTTCAAGACCAACAGAATCCCAGGAATGGAGACGGTCCACATTCTTACTGTGAGGACCTTAAACTAAAGACGACTTTAAAACATTCAAAATATTATCAGACAGATCATATATTCCACCCCCTGCCTCATTTATAAATAATTCTAGAAATGGAAAAGTCAGGAAAGTAAGAAAAGTCATGATCTTTGCCCATGACACAGGCTGTTTAGCATGGATTAGGAATAAGTTAAGGATTGACTCAGTGCTTTGTGGTCACTGGCTTACTTTAATGGCATGTGTCATTTTAGCAGTGACAACACTTTACAGGGAAGCTGAGGAATGGCACTGAGAGATATATATTTATTCTTACAAGTGTAAGGGCTGGCAGTGGATTCAAATTGGCGATATGAAACTTTTTTTCAAACTAAATCAGATATTAATCACATATATTCTTCAAGAATCTGCAGCTATCACCAATTCAATTAAAAGAAATACATTCAGTGGTTAACGATAAATGTCCTGTTACATTTTAAGAAACATTTGTTCATAGTCATTATCACTCCTGAGTGTTGGGCGAATGTTGGGAATTTATCCAGGAAAGAAATTTCATGAGGTAACTTCTGTTTGGTCCTTAACTGGTGACATCTATGAGTGTATTAACTTAAAAAGTACATTTAAGCAAGAAGTGTCAGAACCTCAGAAATCAAAAATGAAAAATAATGTGCCTGAGAAATATGAAGAATTAAAAGTGCAGTTTCCCCAAATGTTTGTCACTGATGGCTCACACTTAACCGAGGTGACACAAACCTGTTGAACACAACGTTCTGCATCACTGAGCAATAGGTACCAGGGAGTAGATGCACTTGTAAAATTCTCAGCCTAGCTGGGTGTGGTTACGGTGCTAAGGCTGCCTGCAATGTTCTCCGTCAGAATTTGGGAAGGTACCCTGAAAAGAATGTCACATACGCTAGCATAATCTAGCCTACAACATCCAGGTGCCTCTTTTGACAGATAGCTCTCGTGACAAGAGAACATATCTTGACAAGAATCCCCTGAACTCTCTACAAAAAGACAATCTCGAATGTGAAGTCTTCCCTTAAGCAAAGGAGCAGCAAAGGACATAAGGCTGGAAAATGTCAAGCTCATAGAACTATGTATTTCTCATAGGTATGCGTTTATAAGTATATAGCCTATAAAAAGAAACTGTTACATAAGTATTTACCTCATGCTGAGAAAAATCAATCCATCCACCATTCAGGGTACATGTGTCTTTTCAGTAAAGTAAGCAAATAATGCTCATGAAATGAAGAGCAGTAATGCCATTCCTGGAAAATGAATTAAAAAAATGTTTGAATAAAAATGCATTGTATTAACACATGGCTAATAACCATTTTGTTCTGTATCGTGCCTAGTGTTCATCTCATACAAAGTAATGCAACATCCGACATATAATTGCCATTCATTTATACTCTATCTAAAAGGCAGGTTCACAATTTTACTGTTTTAGCTATTTTTCAGATTTGGGCAATTATTGGGCCATCTAGCCTGTTTTTAATATATTTCTTTGACTTTTGATATTCAAGGTTATGTTTGTCTAGCTTCTAATGGTGTCACTTAACAAGAATAAGTGAAAGAAAACTGTACAGAATCAAAGCATCTCTGCATGAACTCAAAGTAACATGAAGTTGATGTCATTGAAGTTATCTTCAAATAATGTTCATATAACTTTGTTTCTTTTATAGATAGCTTTTCTGTTTGTAAGCAGAAATGTTTAGTGTTTGATGCTACATTTTCAGCATAAGATATTGACTAGTTAATGCTTTTTTGAAGGGTCACAAAACTGATATTGCCTGATACTAGGTAGGCATCATTTACCTTGCATTATGTAAGTTGTGTAGATCACTTTGTCTTTATGAAGGACTGGTAAACATGGTTATTATGAATTTTATGAAGGGTGCATCATAGTTTCAGTGCGTAGAACCTAGGTTTGAGGTACTTAATGGACTGTTTGCTGGGAGTACTAACTCAACCATTGTTTTATTTTTAGCAAGGGACGCAGAAGATGATAGAGAACTGTAATACAAATTAGTGCATGGATATCTGTTGGGAGCAGTTGAAGAATATATATAGTATTAAATTATACTGAATTGTAATAGTTCTTTCAAAACACACTTCTGTCTGTTCCTACGATTAAGGATGTGTCTTATTGCATTCAGCAAATATTTTGCTTGCCATTTCCTTCTCTCAAAAATGATGATCAATTCCTCTTTTGAGCTAGCTTATGTAATACTTACAGATTATAAATAAAACAATACACCTATACACTACAAATCAGGTGAAATAAATTAATAAATATATAGATTACTACAAAACATGAAGTAGAATTTTAGAATGAAGAGAGAATAGATTACGACAAATACAGATTGAGGAAAGCCAAGGAGGAGAGAGGAGTCTTCATAGAAATTGTACTGCTAAAATCTTATATAACTGTACACAAAAGCCTCCGGAAGTCTTCCACCAGGAGACTCTCCTCTCATAACAGGCAATCTTAGCTGCCACTCACTTTCAATTGTCCTGTTCAATCTTTCCCTCAAGGAAGGTGAAAGTCCCATTAATTTTGGATAGAAACCCTTTCACATTCATTTTCCAATATAATCAGTCACAAGAATAACTATGTTGTAGTTCCCAACATTGTTATCCAGGCTAGTGGTCAGTGGTGCAGGAGGAGACAGGAGTTTTAAATGACACTGGTGGGACTGGATGATTAAGACAAACATTATAATTTTCTGATACGGAATTTGAGGATGATGATATCCAAACTTTTCGGCAAAACATTGGCAACTGAAACCACTGCTGCTGCTGCTGAGCCGATGGCCAGAACCTGGGTTCATCCTTACACGCTTCCTTGGGAACATAGGAAAAGAGATTTAATGAGCAAGTCATTAGTTTCACTTACAGCACTACCATCCTACAAAAACAATTTGTCTGCCATCCCCTTTACTGAGGTTAATAATAAACTTAACAAACATTCATGTCCTACTAATCAGAAGTGACACATATAAAGTGCAGTGATCTTATCCCAGTACTAATTAATTGGAGTTAAAATAATTCTATTTTGCTCTTGAACAAAAAAATGGTGGGATACATTGAATGGTAACCAGCTGTAAAATCGTGACATTTTAACTGCCACTCCCTACCTGTGGCTCTCTAGGACGACAGCTCCGTCCACCAGCACCAAACCACAGCCACAATTATAATCATTCCTACGAAGGGGACGGAGAGAAAAGGGGGCTCAGATGAAAGCGAGGAAAGCTAAGGAGAGATTTCGGGACCATAGGGGTGTAGGGAATGAGGAGGAATGGGTGAGATGAGAAAAGAGATGGAAAATACTAAATTAAAAAAAGCACAAGACAATGGAAAAAGCACAAACCAAAACACATTAACATTAACATGACAAAATAATGAGGGTGTTCATGGAGATGACCTGTGTATATGAAAAAAGGTGACAAATACATACAGTGACAGAGAGAGAGAGAGAGAGAGAGAGAGAGAGAGAGAAATGTTTTGCCTCCCTGACTTAGCAGTCCATGGGTTTTGGGATTTCAGTTGACAGAATCTCTAAAACACGGTATTAATTTTTTCCAAGGAAAGAGAGTAACTAAAGCAACATATATGATAAGATACATAAGCTATGATATATATCTTATATAACAAATGCAATAAATATTATATATAAATACATAAATACATAACACATATACACAATAAGATGATGAGAGGGAGTAAATCTGAAAGTATGTACACCTAACATATCATTCCAGTGGGATCATTCCAGTGGAATTGTTTTCATTGTCTCTCTTATGTGTGAGGAAATATGAAATTTATCTAGAAGGAAGTTAATTATCAACCAGCCACTACGAACTACATTGTATAATCACCTACTACAAACCTCCACAACTTGTTAGGAATTATTTTTCATCTAGTACAAACCACTACAACTCGTTAGAGAATTATTTTTCATCTAGTGGCTGCTGTTAGACTGGGGTGATTCAATCACTGAAAACAGGTTCATTTACACACTGAAAGGACATTCATTTATTTTGGCACATCTTACTGCGTTACAACATGAAATCTTAATGTCTTGATTTTTTGTTTTTGTCAAAGTAAAAGTAAAGACAAAATCCTCCACATCCATTTACATTAACCATTTACATTTACATTAACCAGTTATGGGAAAGGTAAAATAAAATGTAATAAAATATCCAAGGCACTGAATATTCTAAGAGGGTAGTAAGGTCCATTTTAAAGAAAATAGTTAGTTTGACTATGAATTTATACAGAGAAGGGTGTCTTCACATCTTGAGATTGTGGATAAGGGCCACACCAGGGTGATTACTGAGAGGCCCATGACGACTATGACAGAATTAATCACCAACAGATGAGATGAGAGAAACTCTGAATGCAAAAAAAAAAAAAAAACTGTCTGAATGCTCGCCTTATGGGAAAGTAGCAAAATGATAGCCATTGTAAAAAAAAAAATGCATCAAATCTCACCTTCAGATCACCAGAAGGGATCTAGGATACAATTGAAACTGTATGACAAAAGATTAACCTGTTTGACACTTGGCCTCAATGAAAAAATGCAAAAAAGAAAACACTCTGTACCAGGAAGCAGCATCACAAAATACTGATGCTTTGTCATTTCAGTGCCAGTAAGTGATATGGACAATAGAAGATCCATAGCACTTTAATATGGTATAAGGCTAAATGGATGCAATAAAACGCTATAAGTGTAATGTTTTTGCTCAACATCATCTGTGTGTTTTTGAGCATAAAAGGCTCTTTTTTGGGTCTTGCTGCAACATTTTAATTGGTTTTGGCTGTTCCATAATTTTGTCTTTTTTCTCCCGGCATTCTGATTTTGATTTTCTTGTATCTTTAGAATCATTGTGTTGCTGTATGACCTTGCTGCACTCCTTCAGCTCATATCCACAGGCCATCATACTAACAGCATCAAGCTTCACTGTTCCTGGCCAAGAAATTTCTTCTGAGCATGGCATAATGTGCCTGTAAGAGCCCATGTTTGCCAAACTTATTTCAGTGCTGATTAATGACATTTATACTGAGCAGGGCTGATCCAAATCAGGGCTGATTATTTATCAAATAAACATCTGACCCTAATTACCCCCTAATAAGGCTGACATGATTTTCTGGACAATTGCATTTACAGGTCTGTTTGTACATTTGATTATTTTTACACATCAAGGTAATTCTTTCTCTCTCAGGTTCCTTTCATACACTATTACAACTAATAAAATATCAAACCAGATTCCATGTCAAAAATATGCAAAGTGGAGAAAATTTGAAAGTGTACACTATACAATTCTGCATTGTACCTAAGAGAGTAAGTTGGAAAAGGTTAGCTGTCAGAGTCTTGTCAGAAGATCAAGGTGACCATTCAAGCATCGGAGGCTCTTTCATTTGTGTCACTGGTCCTGTTGTCCCCACCATCTGGGTAATCTACTATTGGCTAATCTCTCTCCGCTGTCCCCTCACCTGTACCTCTTTTCCAGCTCCCAGCCTCTCCAGCTCTTCCCGGCAGCGTAGCAGCTCAAGCTCCAGCTCTGCCCGTTCCTGCTGACTAGTTTCATACAGCGCTTGCAGATCCCGCAGTTCACTCTTCAGACTCTTGCACTGTCACATATGGGAGACACGTCATACAGAGCAGCGTTCAGTTACACCAGTAAACCTTGTACACGTCTGGAGCACACACTCAATGCTTATGGATTATAGCTTTTACTCGCTCTGAAACGGGGTTTACTTACAAACACTCTGGTCCCACGTATCCCATTAACACACATGGACAAAAGCATTTAACATATTTCAGCTTTAGTTTGAATGTCACTAACACAGGATTTTCACAGGTGTAATTTTCCATCCTGTTATGCATTATATCTACACAAACACAGAAATACAACACTGAAAAGTGATACAGATAAAAGATTTCATTTCAAACTAATCAAAAGCTAAAAGCTATCATTCACAGGCCATGTTTCCTGACCAAAACTATATGATGACTCATTCTTAAAGCAGACTCGCCCTCCTAAAGCAGAATTTCTTCACAGAAGGGGTCAAGGCATTACAATGACTTCACTTTACAGTTAAGGGGGATTTTCTTCTCATAACCACAGTGATTTTCACATTGGAACAAACATCCAGATGCATAAAACATTAAGAACTGAGTTGATACTGAGGTTGATGCTGAGGTTACTGAGGTTAGTGTTTTGCCAGGCAGAAAAATATGCTTTTTTTTTTAGTGAATATTCTTCCGTCCTCCCTTTCCTTGTGACCTTGTTGTTTAGGCCACTAACCTTTGATGATATGAACCATGATACAGTATTTATAAGGCTTTCATGTGGTGTTTGTTTGGTATGACTTCAAAACATCTAGTCATGTTAAAATTTTTGTATTTTATTAAAAAAGGATACACAGTAAAGGAAATATATAACAGTGTCGTGGCATGGCCCAATCATACAAATATTTTCACTACATTTTCAAACCAAGAAAGACTCCTTACCATGCATTTAGTAAAGGTACCCGTTTGTAAGGAGCATAATAGGTCTGGCTTTTATAGTGTTTATGTTCTCTGTAGCCATTTTATTATATAAAGACTTATATTCGTAAAGTGCTGGTTTTCTGACCGATGCTGTTGAATTCAGAGTGGGTTTTTGGGGAGGAGTTTAAGCATATTTTCTGCCACTGCTGTTCTTTTAAGCAGACATACTCTTGAAGCTCAGTTTGAGCTTTCCTGATGTGCTCTAATTAGCAAGAGAAGATAAGCAGGGGAATTGGGGTTTAATATGCACATTTCAAATCAAGTAAGGCCCAAATGATCACATGATTGAAGAGTATAAACAGACAGATGTTTCAAGGCCATCCAGCCGTGTTTTCCATACCTCCTTCTCCATGTGAGAGGCCCTCTCTTCAGCCTGTTTCAGCTGATCTCTCAGGGAGAAGATTTCAGCAAAGCCTCCCGTCCAGCTGGTTGGGGTAACAGGCTTTCCCTCAAAAGAGATGTTCTTTTGAATGCAGGCATCGACTAGCCGGCAGTTGGATCCAGAGGACTGGTTCATGGTCATGTAACTCTCTGAAGCCTCTGTATCCTTCCTGCTTTTCTCTTCTCCATCTGTCTCACTCTGCTCTTCTTTCAGAGTCAGGTATACATTGCCTGAGCTGCTTCTGAACAAAACAAAAGGAGAGCAAAGTGTGTTATATAAGGATGTGGTGTTACATACATTGTCAGTGGGGATTTTCATATGGAAGTTTTATACTACTGAATCTTAATTTCACCAGTATATGCTGAACTTGACAGTGCTCAGTATGTGTGGGTAACAGTTCTTGCTGAATTTCAGGCACCTAAACGGTGCTTCTGTAGCACAGGATTTGTATGTATTTCATACTATTGTCCACCATCAGTCAATTCATACACACATTATGGTACATAATTACCAAAAACACTGAGACATTTCACAAGCAAAGGAGAAAAAAAAAACCCTTTAATTCAATCCCTATCTGGATAATGTCATAAACACAGCCAAATCTCTGGGACTAATAAGCATTGATTACAGTAAACCTTGTAAAGCAACAGCCGAGTCTTTCTCTGTATAATTATTCAACCAGCACCAGGATGGTGTAGTGTACCAGGGACAAATAGAGAAATGGGTGAAACTACAGCTCATTACCCCATCCTCTGCAGCATGTGCAGTCTCTCCGTCAGCCTCTTGTTGTCATTCTTCAGGGTCTGGCATTCCTCCCTCAGAGTGTCACACTCTTCCCTCAACAGTCCCACGTCACCTACCCGAAGATCACAGCCAGTCAGAGTCCGCAGGCCATTGGCTGGCATACTCCTCAAAATCATGTCTGTAAAAACCAGCTGGAGGAGAACTAGACATCCCAGACCATGACAGGTCACAAATACCCATTGTAGAATGCAGTGTTTATTCTAACTGCATTATAATTTCATAGATTATAAAGATAAAAGCTGTGGTAAAGGCATACCAAAGTAAAAAAAAAAAAAGAAAAAAGAAAAGAAAAGATAATCAAAGAATTGAATCCATTTCTGAACTGAGTCAAGTCGTGAATGATGCCAACACATGAACGATACCATGGTATCTGAGGGCTAATGTATCTAGTTTCACACATAAGCAGGATATTTCTCCAACTGTGTCTCTGAATCTATTTGCAAAAGTCACATGAACCATAACCATGAGCCAAATCTCTAACTTTAATTAATTAATGTCTATTTGATTTAAAAAAATAATGGGATGTGTATTTGAATCTCTGAGGACAAATGTTTTTCTATGATGATTTGCTTTCATGGATAACATTTTAAATTAGAAAATAGCCAGTTTTTGGACTGATATATTCATGTTGCTATTTTTTGTCTATAGCTATTCCTATGTGACTAATGTTAACAGCTGTGTCTGAAATGTGTGTTGTGTCATATATAAACTGAAACATACAAAACCCTTAGTATAAATAAGAAGATGCCTAGATATCACTTAAATATAATATGACTACTTTTAAATCAGTTCATCCTCCAGTTTTTTTTTTTTATCCAACAGACACCACTCTCTAAACCATTTGAGCCCTCACTCATTTCATTGGCTGAAAGGTCTGTCCATTTCCACAATGGAGCACTCTGATTTGTTCTTAAAATTACCATGTCTATGTTAGGGTGCTGCCTCATACACTCACTAACATGGGCAATGACATCACCCTACCGGTATTCAGCAGTGTTCTCCTCCACCCACAGAGACTGTGCAGTGAAAACATGTTTGTAATGCTGCAAACTTTAGCTTCTTATTAAGATTTACGTCTCTGATTAGAAAACGTGAAGCTGACTGTTGCTTGGGTCAGGTTTTCATAATGACTTCAGGGCATTATCTACCCTTCTTTTCAGGAGTGAACTTCCATGGTTGTCTGTCAACCCAAGGTAAACCACTTGTGAGACGACGTAAAACTTTCTCTTTCTCAATCTAACGGTCAAGAGAATTTCTTGTTTTACTGCTACATTGGAAGCACAAACAGTGACTTAAGAAAGAGTGCTGTGACTATGGTTTCTTTAGGTAGAGCATAAACTAAATGATATACATAAGTTAATTAATGGCCACATGATGCTTAATGTACTCTTCCTCAATTACGATGTGACTCAATAGCGACCAAAAATGTTCCCGTCTTAGTCCTGGGTCGTTTCATGTGACTGCTCTTGGGAAAGGAGTCAAGGATCTGGGTAATGGAACACATTCCCTCCTTTAGCTTTGCTAGTTTTAAGGGGTCAAAAGGATGGACTGCTCAGAATGCTGGCTCTGTTTAGTGGAGCCGGAGTCGTGTGTACCTTCTATTTATGTCAGAGTATCCCTCTCTTCTGAAAGTGTTATTATGTTATATTGTTTTTATTCAGTGACTAGCTACTTATATTTGGACCACCCCACCTCCAGACCAGGTCTAGACTTTTTGAATGTGTCATTATCATGTGAGGTTGTTAACTCAAGCTTAATATAGTTCTGTCCCTATGGCCCCTGCTCTCACCCTCTCTCCTTGGTTGGTCGCGGCGCTGACTCTTCATGGCGATTTCGGCTCTCAGCGTGGTAATCTCCAGCTCGTATTCTTGCGCTGTGGTGCCCAGTCGCTCCAGTTCGGCTCGCACCCTGCACAGCTCCTCCTGTAAGCTGGCAATGTCATTCTCCCGTTCCGCTGCCGCCTCCTCTGCAGCCTGCTGCAGTAGTACTACCTCCTCTTGGACTGCTCGGAGCTCCTCCTGTGCTTCAGCTAGTTCACTCTCCTTCTCCTCCTCCAAGCTGTCCATCTCCTCCTGCACTGAACGTAGCTGGGCTGGTGTATTGGGGATAGAGGATAGTTAAGTCATTATATGGAAATTGCATTAAGTGATCATTTTGTCTCAGTGACAAAGACCCATTCAAGTGGTTCACAGATTCCACCATTGAGATATTAAGTGTTTAGACAGACATATAAATCCAGAGTTGTACAGTAAATCTATGGCAAGTCCTGTCCTACATTGGTTACGGCATACTACAAAACTGACTAAAGTAAACTTAGTTTTAAGTCTAACTGATGGGCTGGTGGTGTGCTTTTAGACTACTGTGATGGTGTTGCTTCATTCAGGGGATAAATTTCGATTTATAGACACATGTGTATAACTGTAGGTTCCCAGTTGTTGGGTGCAGCCTCTTACGCTGATTCAGTTAGAAGGCTGACTTTCTTATAGTCTGGATTTCAGTCCCAACTTACTCTCCCCTTCTAATTAACCACAGAGACCTTCATGTCATGCTCAGTTACTTCAATGAGTAGTTCTCTGAGGCTATTGCAATGTTACAGGTTTATGAAATGTGAAGCAGTGCCCAGGAATGAGAGAGATAGAGAGCTGTTATCTCTGACTGGCAAATAGGGTTTGACCCAGTATTTGGTCTGACCTTGTTCTTATCTTTATTGTAAATTCACTGCATGCATCACACTTTTCAGATTCTTAAGACAATAGAGGAATATAGGTGTGTAAAGCACCTTTAACAATTTGGGAGTTATAATATCTTATGCGTTATATGTGGTGTTTTATGCGTAGAAATAAGATCTGGCACCCTGTAGACGTTGGATCTGCCGCGTGAAGGCTTCAGCTTGGTGAGCACTTGCCAAACGTTCATCCTCTAACAGACCTGAGGGTGAAAAAAAAGAGAGGAGAAAGTTTTAACTTGCAGGGTTTGAAATCAACTGTTTACAGAGGACGGAGAAATGAAGCATGGATGGGTGGATGAGTTGGAGAACAGAGAATGGTCTAAAAGGGTACGGAAGTAAATAATAGTCACATATTTACTGGGTCAGTCACTGAACAATTTACACGAAAGAATCAACAATAAATAATTGTAAAAGAACAGGATGTGTTACAACAGTTTGTCATTTGAAAAATTATAACTTAGGCTATCCACTGAAAAAATCTTTTCTTGCTGTGTAAAACCACTAAATATATAATCGAAAACAATAAATGTGTTTAGTGACATTTTGTGCTCTGGCAGTAGCTCTAAACCAAGTCCTCAGTCCTTCATAATTATTGTTAAATTCTGCTTGATTTAAATGGTCAAGTATCAAGTCATTGGTTAACCTTACGAGTAAACAAGTTAGACGTTTTGACAAAACCATATTTCACGGCTCTGTTAGGTCAGGAAGACCTTTTCAGGCCCCTGAGTCACCATGGTTGGCAAAGAGTCCATATAGTAGAGATAAAGACCCATGCTAACGGCTTTATTTAGTATACTCTCCTGGCACAAATCCAAGAAATGTAGGGAGGGGGAGTTATGGGGAATGACCCAGAGGTGATGTTGCTGTCTGTGTGCTGGCCTGAGCTCCCCGACTAGAAGCTTCCCTGAACATAGAACATCCTGTGGAACCCTCTCTGTCACAAACAAGCCTGAGTCACTGCTTCTCTGACGCACAAGGTCATCATTATGAAAAAGACTCGCTGACTCTCCAGCAGTCCCATTAACACTTGACACGCTCCAGAGCTATTAAGGGTAATGAGCTGGATCTTTCAAAGTAATTTACAAGAAGAGACTGTCATGAAATGGATTCACTAATACTACTGTGGAACTGTAGGTTTTTCTCATTATAGGGAACCCATCACCCTAAATGTGTTCGTCTCCATTTATTAAATCTCTGAATGTTCCATACTTTAACTATATGTCAGGTCATGTTAATGATCAAATTTTGGGTCCTGTGCTTTTCTTCATTTCTTACTGTTTTTGGTGATGCTACAGGAATCATTTCCCAAATTAGGTGAATCAGAGTGATCGGCAACTGAATACATCTTGACCTGAATTATCAAATTTTTAATTTACAGTTACAGTTAATTTTCTGTCCTGTTTGCTCATTTCTTAAATAGGTTTTCATTTCTGTGTCATTCTTCATTATTTAAGTTTTAATAAGTTTTAATGAGCTGAAGCTCTAAAAAGGAAGCCTCAGCTAAATTCTATATGGAGTTCAATGTCCCTCATAAACATGTTTCAGGTGAGTGTGTTCATTCAGTTATGTGGTCAGGTGAGTGATGCCAGAAGTAAAGGAAATACTGGACCACAACTGACTGATCAAAACAATTGCAGATGTATTTGATCCAGGTCTGGATGTGTTGTAACAGTGAAAACTGTGCCTCACCCTGGAGCTCATGGAAGTTCTCCTCATGTTTCTGAGAAGCGTCACGTGCTTCCTCCAACTCCAGGAGCAATTGCAGCACCTGAGCCCTAAGCTCCTCCAGCTCCTGCTCTTCTGACAGAATGTCCTCCACCTTCTCATCTTTTACCTCCTTCTCCTCCTCTTGCTCCAGCTCCTCTTTCTCATTGTTCATCACTCCTCGCTCTTTGGCAGTGATCTCACTGTTCATGATGCCCTCGTCTGGTTTCAGATCGCTGCTGTCATCTAAGAGAGAAAAAATAAAAATCATAAAATGTTATTTCAGGAATGAACAAATGAATGTGTTCCCATGCGTTACTTGGAGCACAAGAGCAATCTGTTATTATAATTTACTTTGGTTCTAGGCTTTAATGTGCTGATGGACATTCATATATAATTTTTTAAATCATTTGTCTCATGTACAACTCAAAGATGAAATGATAGAAGTCCCTACATGCCTATTCTTAGCCTCAGTAAATCTGGAGGATCATAACCTACATACTTTTACAGTTGGAAATGGATTAATGGATTCTTCATGCAATCTTCATTCCAAATTATCTGTCACTGCCTTCCGAGTTCAGCCAGCAAGTCAAAGGTTATGCAACATACAGTATGTACTACTACGCCATCTTGTGACATTTTGGCAAACACATGCTCACATGTAGAAATGCTTCCCAAAAAATGAAAGTTAAAATTTTAGATAGCACAGAATGTGTAGGTGATTCTATAGTGGCTGTGGTATTGATATTTTCATTGTGTCTTTCATAGCCGGATACTGCACACATAGTGATACAAATGCTGTTATGAAGCACAAAAGACTGAGCCATACAAAGATGCAGTGTTCACAACTTGACTTTCTTCCAGGACAAATCGCGGAGGAAGTATGTAAATGTGTGTCGCAATTCTTCATGGGTCAAGTTCAGAATTTTCCACATTCCTTCCACATTCCCACAGCCTTCATATCCAATCTGTGTTTTCCTCCAGAAGACGTGATAGTGGCAGATGTTTCTCGATAAATATGAGGCGGTAAATTGTATGGAGAGAGAAAGCAGGACCGAAGGAAGGAGGAAGGAGGGGTCTTGGATATCACACTGAGTCACCAGTCAACAACGCTGTCCAAAGCGCTGACTGAGGTGACAACCAAATACTGGCAATAAAGACTGTAATCCACACACTGCGGAAATAACAGGGGGGAAAGACAGAATGAGTAAGAGGAAGAGAGAGAATTAAACATTTGAGGAGTGTATATAAAAATCCATAGTGTGAGAGCTGAAGTCATGGAGGGAAAATGAAAGATCTGTATATATATATGTAAAAAAGAGCCATTGAAAAAGATAATAATCAGGCATGAGACAGATGGGGGGGGGGGGGGGTTAGGAGGAGAAACCAGAGTGTCTGTGTGGCTTTTTAATAGGAAATGGTGTCCCACAGCTCTTACACGAATTATACAACTGTAAATCATAACGTTTCAGAAAATATACCATAAACACATGTGGTATATGCTTCAAATTGTGCCTAGGACTTATTACCAAGCGAACATCCAGTGAAGTACTCACACAGCCCTCACTTTCAACGCTCTTATCTCCTGTGTTTGCCAAATCAGAGCACTGCAGTCATGAAAAGCATGACAGAACAGTTTCACCAGACACTGGTATCCAAATCTGTAATAAACTGAAACTGCACTGTAACAAGTCATCAACTTGCTCAACAAACAGAAGGAGGAAGGTTCCTCACCCAAATTTTGGGGACACAGCTAATGAATTTTCGACTCTGCTACCTTTTCTGTTTTGCTATTTCTTGCTCCCCTTCTTTCATGGTGGAGCAGCACACGGCCTGACATGTTAAGTGATTCATGGTCATGATCCTTTCATCATCTATCCTGGTTAGAAAGAACCAGAGACAACCATTTCCATGCCATTCTCCATCCCTGGCCAAGTCCATTTGGAACCATCTCAATTTCAACACCACAAAGCTCTTTTTGCTCCTGGTAAACCAAGGCAGGGCTTCCTGTTTTCCTCTTTATCTTTGTCTGAACACTCTCAGAATGCCGGGTTGGCTGTCAAACGTTTAGGAACGCTGACACAACACGACACAACATTGACATCTCCAATCTCCCATCTGGTTCCAAGTCAGAACTGTCTATGACACAGAATAGGCCTGCATGATGGAAAACTGTCATTCCCTCTGTCACCAAGAATTTTACTCTCATCATGCAACAGGGCTGGCATGACCAATGGCTCTTCTGTTTCATTCTCACATGCAATGGCTTATAATCACTGCACTCAGAAACTTACGGCATATGCAGCCCTTTTGCACATTTTCTTAAAATGCACTAAGTATAACACAGTGCATAATCAATCGACAGGATCTTGTGTCTTATGTATGTTAGTATGAGACAGCATTCCTATGTCAGATTCTGTTCTATTCTAAGACAATGAAAAAGCTTTATTAATGCCTTATTAAATCATTTATAATTCATTATGTGTTATTCATAGAGAATGTTACCCACATTTTTAAATACTGCTATTTCTGGCCCAGGGCTATCTGTGATGTATTTAATCTTCATATGCTGGCTTTTATTTAAAGCATAACAGCAGAGTGGAGTTTCAATAAAGCCAAAAGCCATTTTCTTTGTTTGTTTGTTTGTTTGTTTTTTATTATTGGTCTTAAGGGATGATAATATTATAATAACCACTGTACAGACACTATGGGCCAATGAAATTCAACTGATGATAAAAGGCCATATTCTCAGGTATCTTATCATTCACCTCGGTTGGAAAGTGGCTGGCTGAGCAGAATATATTTAACCCATTAATGTTTTTTATCAATTCAGTACTATGGCATCGCTTTGTGGAACACCATGCATTTACCGTTTAAAAATTTCATGATTACTATAAAGCACTGTTACCTCATGACATTAAAATAACGTTCCAATATTATGATATATACCTCATCCCTGGTTGTGGCCCATTTTCAACATATTTACTGTGGCACTTTATAAATGACAAAACTGTAGAATTTTAATGTTAATACCATGGTATGTGTTTGTGTGTATAACTTCCTCAGATGCTCTGATAGTATTGGCAAGTAAAGCAGGATTAGCTTCTCAGTGCAGGCATAAGAAAAGGTTTCATATGTAGCCTGTGTGAGTGTGCCTTATTAATGTTTGATTGCACTGTAATGAGTTAGTGATGAGGGACTAAATCACAGAGGAGGCTCAGTGTCAGGAACACAGCATCACTCATTACTCTGATGAGAGAGATTGAGGACTCCATTATGCAACCCTTAGTCTTGTATGTAGAAAGTGTTTATTACTAATACACACAAGGCTGCTCCCATTGTCCTGGAGGGACATGTTATGCTATATAAAGAAGGACACAACATTAACTTCTCAATGATTTGATGATTTATATTTGTGATTAAGGGAAATGGGAAGGCTAAAATATATTTTTCAAAGTGTTCACTGCCTTGTAGCTTTGTTAAACAAACATACAAATAAAATAAACAAGAAAATGAGATCTTGTGAGATGTAGTTTAAGCATGATTAAAGCAAATAACCACTGACCAGTTGAGCAGCTGGTCTCATAAAGTGTTGCTAAACACTCCTCTGTGGGAGACTGATTATAAACAACACACTGATACAGCTTATGCCAGAAAAAAACATTTTGATTGATCATCTCAGTCATGCTTCTTCTATACAGGTGTGATTACTGTGGCTTGTGCCACAGTGGTCTTGTGAGATGTGAGGGCAGATAAAGTCTTGGTATTTTATGTTTTTATTGCTGAACTACACATGTTACATTGCATTGTGTTCTTTTCTAGACTTCTCAGATCTACATGCTACACTGTTCGATTTTAACACACATTAATTCTATTCTATTCTACTGTATTTCTATTCAAATCCACTATATCGTTGTTTAACAGTATACCTGCTTCACAGAACTGACATGCCATCTGCAGTTCCTTTTAGACTTGCAGAAGGTTCTAGATTTAAGATCGCTTCTTGGTGAAAATCTGTGAACAAAAGACATAAACCACTGCTGTGATGTGATTTGCCCAAACTCCCTCAAGTGTTGCCTAACAGTTAAGTATGAAAAAAATGTATCTGCCTAAAAGATGACATTCTTTGATAATCATGTTTACGGTAAAGTGCCTTAGAAATGTTTTCCTCGTTTTTCAGGACACAGCCTCATTGTGCAAAACTCTCAGCAGAGAACACTGAACTGTTCACATCAGGACCAAAAGGCAATATGACATGTAGCCTAAACGCACTGGTGTCAGCTAAGGTTTCTACATCATGCAGAAGCTCATCACTGACCACTGGATTTTGCTATGATAGAAATATAATCACTGCTGTTTTTTAAGATAAAGCTGTCATCATCACACAGTGCTGTAAAATACAAGGTAATTCGAATCCAAACAAGTGCTGAAAGCATTATTTACTTGTACTTGGGCTGTGTTTCAATAAGCATAATCACCATAACTGGCAGCACGCACTCCTCATGTGTCTTTGAGGATTTGAGTGTTGTTGTGAAGTTTGCATTTTGAGTATAAAATCATGATTTATTGCCCCCATCTAAGAATTTGGCACGTTGGTTAGGCTCAGTGAAAGAATGGTGTAAAAAGTTTGTCTAGGCAAATAATTAAAAAAAAAAAAAAGGACTTTCTGGATTCAGGTGCTATTTTAAGAGCAAAATCCTAGAATCCTGATCCTGTTCTGCCTGCACACACATGAGACTAAGATTGGCAGCAGCCTGATGAGATTTGAGTGTTTTGGGTTTTCTTGTTTTAACACTTATCTCACCTCTCACCTAAGCAAAGAGAGAGAGAGAGAGACTCAGAAGGTGAGAATGCAGTCAACCTATTTTGTTATACAGTATGTTTGGACCTGACATTTGAATATCTGCTGATAAATTAGGCACCGGAGCAACCAATGTTAGCAGTGGCTTCATTTGCGTGTGTATAAAAAGAATGAAACATTAATCAAAATGCCACGTGTACCGTAACTGTGTTGTTCCTGGGGCTTGTGCCTCTGATGAGCCAACAGGTGGGAAACCATAAGCACTCAAGCACACATGTGTGTGGACTGGCTGCATAGAAGGTATAATTGGTATGATATGGTACTGTTTCTGTGCTCTGTGTGTGCGTGTTTCTGTGTTGTGTGTTGTGTATGTGTGTGTCTGTATGTGTGTGTAGGGGGGGTTGTTCATGCCCTGGATCTCTGTCGCAGCGTAGGAGGCCATGAATTATTCACGCCGCCCCCTCCTGGCCCTGCTTTGAAGCACCCCTTCTGACAGCCTTGCATTCACAGCTACACCACAACGGAGTAGAAGAGCAAGAGAAAGAGAGCGAGAGAGAAAGAGGGAAAAAGAAATGGTTCGCGGAGCTTCATCCTCTCACCTCGGTCTCTCATTTTTATCACCCTAGAGAGGAGAAAAGTGATGTGATATCATAGCTCTTATCACCATGGAGACCATTTGTCTACCACAACCACAAGTAAGCACAGCACTGAATGCTCGAATGCAAACGATGGATGTAGTTGTTACTCCGCTACCAGGTACACACGCTAGCTTTGCTCCTCAGTGTGCCAGTGTGCTCTTGCTGCTCCACCATTGAATAGTGAGGTTTTCTTTGGCTTTGTATAAGACTGTAAGTGTAACACTGAGAATGGAGCATTGCTGAATGAATCTCATTGTATACATAGTAACAGAAGAATGTGTGTGTGTGTGTGTGTGTGTGTGTGTGTGTGTGTGTGTGTGTGTTTGTGTGTCACACAGTTTACAGAGACAAAAAAGGAGGGAGAAGCAAACAGAGAAGCCTGGAAGTAGACAAGTAAACAGAGAGAGAGAAATGTGCCTATACACTATATATGTACAGTCACTAAGCTGTGTCCCAGTGCCCATTAAAAGGCAATGCTATAGAGTAAACCAGACATGTTGGTAAAGTGCTGGAGCACAAGGGAAAAACAATACAATGGCCAAAGGTGAGATATGCAGGTGCAGGCAGGTACGTGTGTGTGTGTGTGTGTGCGCGCGTGCGTGTGTATATGTGAGTGTGTACAAGTGTGTGTGTGTGTGTCTGTTTGTGTGGGCTTCAGGGTCAGCTAACCAGTGCTAAGGACCTCTTAGCTGGCTGCTGCAGGCGTGTATCCTACTGGAGAGTTGGAAGTGGGTGGTGAGTGTGTGTGGGTGCAAGCGTATTGGCAAGTACAGCAGCGAGGTCTGTGGGCGAGAAAGAGAAGAGAGAGTAATATAACAGAGAACGAAGGAGAGAAAGAAATGCACGGTGGTTGTGGAGGTGTGGGGGCGTTAGAATACAGGGAGCATGGGGGGGGGGGGGGCTTACTCAAGAGAAAAGTAAATGTCAGAACAGCTACACATATAAGTGTGTGAGAGAGAACGAAAGAGCAAAGGGCAGAGACAGAGAGGAAGGACAGACAGGAGGCAAAGACAAAGATGGAGTTTAAGTAAGTAAGCAAAGAAAGAAAGAAAGAATGAATGAAAGAAAGAAAGAAAGAAAGAAAGAAAGAAAGAAAGAAAGAAAGAAAGAAAGAAAGAAAGAAAGAAAGAAAGAAAGAAAGAAAGAAAGAAAGAAAAAGAAAGAAAACTACATCCCGCATATGCAGCTCAACATTTCTTAACTGACTACAACATTTCACAACTGGTTTGGTCACTGAGTCACTCAAGCAATAACAAACAGCACAACTAATTTCACCTCACACAACTCCAGAGGCACAGCCTAAAATAGCTTACCTGACAGATGCAGAGCAGATACAGTAGTCTCTGAAAGACCTGCATTGTCATGGAGCATACCGCACATTTTGTGCATTTATTGAAACATGAAAACTTTTAGTTTTATCAGTCTTATCAATGTAGAGATATTTTCTTCTAAACTGTCAGTGGTTAGATCATCGCTTCATTCCAAAAGCCATTTACCAGTTTACTTCAATTTACATAATAAATCATGGATTAATTACGTGAATATTATACGAATTATGAGGATGATTTGAGTTCTAGAAAGAGCAAAATCAGCTCAGTGCTTCACAATCTCCTTTCACCCTTTCACTTTCTTTGCCATTTTAACTATGTAATGCCAACCATCACTTCCCCTTGAACATCATTATGTAAGTGTAGCCTATGTGTACAACATATACCTAATATCAAACCCCACCAAATTTTCACAATAGCATCCTGGTCAGCAATAAACCGCACAATATTACATAAAAAACAGTACATGGGAGCCATAAAGTTCTACAGAGACCTCTATCTAATCTAATATTTTCTGACACACATTTCAACATTGTGTCAGTCATCAAGTCCCTCCAAGAACATATGGCCATGATCCTGCTGTCTTTACCTTTAATTCCCTACTGCTGTATATTTCTGAATGAGTCAATGGACTCTGAATGGTAACGTGCAATTAACTTAGCCAGCATGGTATGATCATTTTGAATACAACAATATGAGTGACAAGCTTGACACATGGAGTATATTTAAAGCTGTTCACATTAGACACTTTTGTCACCACGGAAACCACATCCTCACAGCTGCACAGCAGACACTGTCCAAGCAGTATTAATAACAACCTGTCACTCAAAGCACATTTCTCTTCAACGACAACGACGACAACAACAACAAATATCCATAACAAGAGCAACTCTTTATGTACCTGCTGAGGAAATCTACTCCATCAGAGACTTGCCTGATCCATGGCAACCCAGAGAAGTCTCACATCCAGCAGCTGCCTGTCACAACTTACAGCGAAAGGAAGGGAGAGTGCGGAGCCTCCTTTTCTCTCTCTCGCTCTCACTCTCTCTGTCTCTCTCTCTCTCTGTTACGCTCTCACTACTTCCTACTCTACTCCAGCCACCTGACAATGCTTGATTCCTCCCACTCTCTGTCCATCACTCACTCTTCTGCTCCTCCTGCTCAGCTGTATTTCATCATCTATTGCCAGTGATCATACGTGATCACATCTCCAGCTGTGCAAATTTCAGCAAAAATATAAAGGCTTTCACAAGATTCTCCGAGGATTTCCAAGTGATTCTCAAAGTATTTTTAAAAGACTTCTCAGGTATATCCTGATAATCTAACACAACTCGAAACAGTATGTAAACAAATGCACAGCACCAAATCGCCTACCTGTAGAGTCCAGTGCCTCCTCAATAAGCGGTGGCAGACGCAGTCCATCCATCACTCCTTCAGCAGCGAGAGAGAGAGAGAGAGAGAGAGAGAGAGAGAGAGGGGGGCGTGGGAGGACAAGAGGAAGAGGGGGTCAGGGGGTCTGCACGCCCACCTGAACAGCACACCAGACAAGAGGGAGGGTCGTAGCAGACACTCAGACTCACAAACATACACTGCACAGGGGAATGTGAAAGGTCCAAGAAGGCAAATCCTCTTCTCCACTGTGTGGGAGTGGAGGCAGGAGAAAAGCAAGAGAGAAGCAGAGAGAGAGAGAGAGAGAAAGAGAAAGAGAGGGGAGGAGAGACGGAAAGAGGCGGAGGGGTGGAGAGAGGGGGATGGAAGCACATAAACAACAAGCTTGGTTTTCTAACATATGAGGCAGCTTTAGGCTCTCTCTCTCTCTCTCTTTCATGTACTGCTCAGTTAGTTCTCATTTCAAAAAACTTCCCCTTCACCCCCTTTCTAAACCCTCGCTCTCTCTCTCTCTCTGTCTCTCACACACACACACACACACACACACACACGGTGAATTTACCTATAATGAGATCCAGATAGCTCTGGAGCTGTAGTAGCACTGCAGATGGCTGGTCACTTCTCCATTGTTTCACTGCTTTTATCTGCTTCTTTTCACGGGTTGATTCAACTTCTCTCTCACACCCTTGTTTATTTTTCTTTCAATATTTACCGTTAATGATGAGCGACTCTTTCACAACGCCCTTCTCCTCCCACCTTCTCCTCTTGGATTTATCACTAATCACTAGAGGCTTTCATGCTGTTTTTTTTCTTTCTCTTCTCCCTCCTCCCATTTTCCTTCTTACTCTCTCTCTCACCACAGCTGGCTACTTATCTTCCCAACAAGCCTGCAATGCTCCATGGTATGACACAGACACCGAAAATATGTCAAGAGTCTTGGAACAGAGAGGGGCCTGCATTAACTCCTTGCTCACCAGAAGGAAGTACACCTCACGCCGATGTCAACACACAGGAAATTTGCAAAAGACTCTCTCTCTGCAAAAGTCTTTTTCTTTATTCTCTCTCTGCAAAAGTCTTTTTCTTTATTCTATTTACCATTTGTGTGAATTCTCTGGCTAATACGATCTAAAATTGCTGTAAATGCCAGTCTTGCACAGGGTGTACATTTCTTTGTCTGTGACTTTGCAGAAAGAGTGGAGATTATGATGCTTCAGTTGCAGCACTCTAGACCAAAAGATGAACATATAGTGTAGAGAAGTATCACTGGGTACCTCAGGTACATTTTGATAAGTGCCCTTTTTGTCCATTTTATGTGGAAAACACAGTGTAGAAAAGACAAAGGGTCAAACTGTATGTGCCACTGTCTCAGAGCTCTGGCTCGGGGATTATGAGAGACAAACTCTTAGTGAACTGAGAGATGAGAAGGTGACTGTGCAAGAAGGAAGTAAACCACTGTGTGGAAAGAGGTTGGAAAAGGGACAGATTCCAAGAAAGACCAGAAATATAGATGTATTCAGAAAACATAAATGAAAACATACTTATGATGAACACTTACCAGAGTACTCAAGGTACTCTAACAAGTCCTCAGAAACATAAGCACAAGGAGTTTTTGTCTCTTTGAAATATCTCTCTATAAGGACTAACACTTGAAAGACCAATAAAATGGCCACACACACACACACACACACACACACACACACACACACACAGACACACACACACACACACACACACAGAAGGACGAACAATTGCTGGGTGCATGTTTTTGTGATGAGGTCATAATCAGCAGGTCATTTCCATTTCCTCTTCTGAGGTTAGAGGGCAAATCCAGGGGGGCGTGGGAGGAACACTGACTTGATCGTGTAGTGTGGGTCTTGGCGTAGACGTTTTTGGTGGAGACGAGGCTCAATTAAGTCATTGGGAGGAGACTGAAGTATTAGGAGCGAAAACATTACAAGGCTGAGATATAACTGCATATTGACGGGAGTTCTATTTCAATTCTTGGAAATCCAATTCTGCTATATTCTGTAGAATAACTCACGATAAGGACTGAATACTGGTCAAATGCTTTGGCATGTAAGTAAAATAAAAAAAACACTTAAGAGTGTTTAAGGAGTATTGATCAAAACAGTAATAGTACTAATGTAAGGATTAGCATTAATGATGTCCATAAAGCTGTCACAAAAGCAATAAACCTCCATAATAAAACTTTCACTGCCATTTTAAACATCTGGAGGCAAGACACATTCGGAAAATGTTTGTGGGTTGACTTTACTTTGGCAGTAGCAATAGTATTATAGCAAAAGCTCTGTATTCAGATTTAACAAGTTAAAATATCTGGACCAGAGTCACATTGAGACACATACAAACACAAAAAGACCTTTACTTTTGAAAATAGAGCAGCATTTAACTCCAGGCTTTCCAATGCCAGTGGACGGTTGCTAGGCAACAAAAGGAAAATGAACATTAGAATTAGGACAGTTTGAGATGGAATACACTTAACAATAACACAAAAAAGGATATCATGCCAGTAATGTATCCTTCAGTAAAACCTGTACATCCTAGATTATCTGGGTAATTATAGAATGAATAATGGAGAACTACTCAAGAGTTCTGTAACTCCATTAAGGGGAAATGGGAGAAGACTTTCATATCCCTGTTGTAATGTTGGAGGAGAATATTCTAGTGACCAAAGATTTAGCTATGGTCAACACTCTCCCCTCTAAATTGCACCTCCTCTCTTTTTCTCTCTCATGTGCACACTCTGCTCTCCTCTTTGCCCCCTTTCTTGTGGTCGTCATGCCGACATGAACAGGATCGCTCCCACATCTAACCACACAAAAAATTAATTAACGAAGGAATCTTTATGAGCGTTGTGCAGCATACTCAACACCACCAGCCAATCCTTTTAGCCCAACTAACCCCATCCGACACGCCTGCGTGTGTGGGAACGAGACGAAGACATTTAGTCATATTTTTCAAAGAGGGAATAAGCCTATGTGGCAAAATCATTGATTAGAGGCTCGTGGGACTGTGCTGTCCCCTTAAGGGGGCTAGTTAACTACAGTATTACAATATGTCACACACCCAGTTTCAACCCTCCCACACACACCTCAGCTTATTCACTCTTTCCTCATTATCCGCATACTACGTGGGTTGCAGGATATCCAAGATGGCTGAACAGTGCTAAGAAACACATCCTCACCTTGTTCCTCTTCGTCAGTGAGATGGAGACTTATAATGTAAGCATATGTCAGCCAGTGTGGCCAACCAGCTCTCAGCAGCTGATTTTTCACACACCTGAGACAAATTAAATCCTTCTGTCATCCTTATGGTCATGTGATTCAGAGTGGGGCTGGCAATATGAAAATATACTCCACTATGATTGCCACTATATTTCTAAGAATCAATTAGTTTGAGTTGATCCCAAAATCAAAGTTTGAAAAGGACCAGTTTATCAGCTTTAAATAAGACTTTTGAAAATCAAAGTGGAGCAATCTCATAATGTCTGCTGTTCTAACAGCTAAAATTTAACCATGGACAAGTCACAGTGAAAAAGATAAATTCGTGCACAATTATTTGAAACTGGTCAATTATGCCGTGGCTTTCAGAGCTATCAGCTAACAGTACAGCACGAAAAATATGGGGTTGAACTATCAATACCTCCAACAAAGTACATTATTTATGACTTTGTTTGCCCCCTTCCTTTTTTTTTCAGCGTAATCTCAGGTATGCTGCTTATAGATAAAAATAAACAGATGATGAGCAGTTCCCACGAAAACATCCCTTATGATATCACCTGCAATGTGTTACATGGTATACTTGCTCCCCCTAGTGGACAAGGCCCAGAACTAATTTTATGGGTACTTCCAGAATGAATGAGAATAGTCCGAGTATGAATCATGGGAAGTTTATAAAAGTTCACATTTATACTTGTGCAAAGTAGTCTTCAGAAATAAATCTGCCAAAGTTGTACATCCATTAAAGGCCCAAAAATATTTGTGTTTAAAATTCATGGTCTATTCTATTTTAGTATTAAGAGATGTAATATAAAAATAAAACACGGTTAGTTTGTACCGACCGAGATTAACAATATAAAATTATGACATTTGTAGCCGAAGGCATGTTTCACAAATATAGAAGTTTTCAGTGACAGAGGTAGGCAAGTTTTCCTTTAGACAGAGTTGCAGTGCTGAAAGATTTTGCTCCAGACCATCCTACTTTCCCACATAGTTCTACCACAAGGTCATTCCATTAAAAAAAAAAAACAAATTCTGGATTTCACATTATGGCTTATGTTTTTGGAAAAAGTCTTTCTATGGACAATTATTTTTTAGTCACACTATCCCAGGCAGTCAAACATAAAGAGACATTGCTTTTTACAGTAGCGTTACACAGTACCAAAAAACACCAGAATATTAAAGCTGGCCAAAAATATTCTTGTTGAATTCTCAGTAGAGAACAATCACATTTATATATGGTAGTCTCAGGATTTCGGTTCCACTACGGTTGACAGAATGCGGTTAAAATGAACGCAAAATAATTTTCTTTCCACAATTCAACTACAATGAATTTGACTGTTCATACATAAGAACACTCTCAAATCCTAGTTTGACGTGATGTCCATTCTGAGGATGAAGAATTTAGCAGGGAATAAATATCCCCTATCAAAATTCATGGATGTTCGTTGTCAATGTTTCTGTAAGTGATGGACAATGAGATGCAGATTTTGCATGTAGGTTAGTATGAAATTGCATTTCCATATTCAGAAGCTTCTGTGGACCTTCATCATTCATGTGGACCTGTATCAAGCCTCTTTTGTAGGACTGGGAGAAATGCTTACATACTCTGCAGCTCTCCAAAGGGATCTGTACCCACTCCTGTCTTAAAGCAAACAAGGCCAAAATTTAACATGAGTGTCTGCTCCTAACTTCAACTGTGTGTCAGCAGAGGTCACTCTCACACCAATGGCTGATTCTTCTTATATCCACCACATTACAGCCAACCTAATGCTGCAGCCAATTTGGTAAGAGAGCTCCAACCATAAATCCCCTCTTCAATATCCTATGAGGAATGTTCCCTTTTGGTCACTGTTCAAAGACTGGAACAAATCACTGTACTTTTTTTCTGAATGGGGAAACAATCACAGTTTGGTGCAATATAACAGTCCAAAAATGCAGAGAATATAAATGTTCCTACAGACTCTTCATACAGAGGAATCTTATAAGCAGAGAGGCAAATGGGTTGAGCCCAGTTCTATTGTCAAAAAATGTGCAATTAGACATGAGAGAGACTAAACATTCAGTATGACTGGAGGCCACTGGGTAAGGCCAATTTCAATACCATGCCCTGACAACATCAGGCCATTTCAACACAGAATACACTTTCCATTTTCATTTTCCATCATCAATACCATTACATTAAAAAAAACAGGATAAGACAAATATCATTGTACTTGTCCACCTCTTCCCACAAAGGACAACAAGGACAGAAAACTGTATGTTTGAAAAGAAATTGTCCTAAACCAATTTTACCAAGGAAGGTTGTGGATCAAACCTTATAATGATGTTTAAATACACATCTCTGAAACAGATATCATCATTTGCCGGCCATCTTTCATATTTATTCATCACACTCATCTTCCCTCATTGGCACAAAATGGGTGGATAACATCCTATATATATATATATATATATATATATATATATATATATAAAAAATCTCCAAGATGAGTCTGTGAGCGTCTCTGGTTGATTACCATTCTCTTTGACCAAGCTGTGACCACAGCCCCGGTCTTCGTTTCAACCAGGCACTAGTAGGCGCTCCACGGCGTTCTGCAGATGTTCCCAGTTTTTCCATAAAAGGGCAAGCAGAAGCACAGTTATGGATGTGCCCAAGACATGCAGACGGCTACGGAGGAGTGGTGTAGCAAATTTGGCCGCCGTGGAGACACAAACGAGGATCACTGTGGCAATGGCCAGGATGATGTTGATGCATTTACCCAGCAGCACTCTAGCTTCAGTGTTTTCGCCCTGGACCGTCTGTTGCTGCTGCTGTTGCAACTCCAGTTTAGAGATGCGTGTCTGACATGACTCCAGTGCCTCCTAGTGGACAAGAAAGAGGGAAGTATGAAAAGAGTTCAGTGAATGTCGTAACTAAAACATGATAACAAATACTATTCAAATTAGAATACATTGCAAGCACACATGAAACAAAGGTCAAACAAATGTTCAAAAAATCAAACAATCACTAAGGCAGCCACATTACACATTTGCAGTTTGTTACATAAAAGCCTCTAAAGAGACAAAGAACCTATGCAAATTTAGATTCTAAAAACACAGAACATTGTATTTAAAATGAAATTGACACTTAAACATGCAGAAATGAGCAACTAACCATGAGGAAACAAGACAGGACTGACAGGAAATATTTTTACTATTTGTAAGTCATTCAGTGTTGAAAAAATGTGAGGAAACTTTTTGCGAAATGCAAAAAAGTACCTGGATATCTCTGGCTCGTTCATTAGCCTGGTAAGCCACCTTCTCCTCTATGCTGGCTAGCTCCTGCTTCAGATTAGCCATCTCATGCTGGTGTAACTCTGTCAGGTCATTCAGCTGGTCCTCTAGTCTTTCATACCTTTAATAATATAAGAGACAACAATAAACAAGAGAAGAAAAAGAAAGCAGGAAGGGCAAAAGGATAAAAGACAGACTGACTGATAAGATCTGATTCAAAAACACCAGAACTGCTGTGTTAATGTTAATCTTCCACAACAATGAAATCCCTGTGGCAGCAGAAAATGGAAGCCACGGCAGCAGCAGAGGTCCCCGATAATAGTGCTCTCTGCTGAATGCTAGTAATGAAGGCACCCCAACAAAAACAAGCAATTCCACTCTGTAATGTATTTATCGCCCAGCTGGGAATACAGCATAGCGGTGGCATGACAACCACATAAAATCAAACCCCTGAAAAGCCATTTCATGCTATTTACTATTTTTACCTTAAAACAACACATCTGTTTGCATTTACATCCACATATTTGTTACCTATGTGTGTCTATGTGGTATAGATTCATAAAACTGGGCTATATCATGTAATCTTGCAGTAAACATTATGAAGAGCAAAATGGAACAAATGATCTGAAACAAAGCATGACACTGTGATAATATGAGAGTATCATAAGGGAGGGTAGAAACAGCTTGATTAATTTGTGCATCACAGAGCTTCATGATTAATTTAATGTCAGAATTACACATAACACATAACCACTGACCTGTATTTCTCCTCCTGTAGTGCCTGGGTGTGAAAACTGTACTCTGCTTTAAACTGCTCCTTTAGTGCTTCTATAGCCCCCTCCAGGTGGGCCTGAGCCTCCCTGATCTCCTGGATCTCTTCCATTGCCAGCCCTGTCGTCCTGCTCTGACAGTCATGTGACGCGGGAGGGTTCCCATTGCTGTCTGCCGACAAAGAGGTTCCTGATGAACACTCGTCATCGCTGGGATATTTCGGCTTTGCCACAATGGTGGCACTGCCGCCCAACCGCTCCTGGTGGAAAGCGGAAGGGGCTTCTAGCGTGTTCTTGAGGTGGGCAATGTTGTCAGCACTTCCAAACTTGTTGCGGATAAGGTTGGCAAACTCCTTAGACTTGCTGAAAAAGAAGGGTGGCGAGAGCGACACGCCTGGTCCAATGGTTTTGATCTTATCCAGACACGGGTGCCGTCCACTGCCGCTCACGTCCTTCAGGTTGTCCTTGGGCGAATCCTTGAATGGCTCCCTTGGAGTTTCCCTGGAGACTTCCTTAAACACATCCTTCGGAGAGGTGTGTTTGGCAGGGCTGTTACCCTCGTTCTCCTTTATTCGGCGGTGATACTGCTCCAGCTTCTTCTGCAGGAGGGCAATGCTGTGGGCTGCCTTCTGGTTCTTCTTTTCAAACACTTGTCTGATGCGTGCCGCTTGCTGTTTGTCGGCGCTATTGACCAACTTAAGGTACTCAGCCACATTCTCGTCGCGCTCCATCTGCTCGATCTTTAGTTGCTCTGTCACCTTCAGGATCTTCTGCTCCAGGTTACCCAGGTTCCGGTGGAAGTCTAGTGTCACGTCACTTGATTGATCCAGATTCAAGTTGGTATCTGAACCACCTCGGCGAATGGGCACTGGAATGCTAAGCACATTTCCCTCTCCGCTCTGATCCATCTGCAAAAGGGATCAAAACAATCAGACATTTACAGAGTTGCTGCCTGTAACTTGCTGCTTGTTGACTGTACGTTAAAATAGACAGTGCTACTGGCAGAGTAACCATGACCCAAATTCTTACTTCCAAGGAGCAGCAGAAGAAATTGATTATTGTCTGACACACTCACAGGTGATGGGACTGATATATGGAGGAATTTATTTAAAGAATAGGACAACTTTACAAAGTCTCATCAAGATTCTGGTTGCTTGTCTTTGAAATTTGTCACTTGTTAAGTAACCAACAAATGTCTTTCCTACAGAGTATTTAATTAATGAGCCCACTTTTTTGTTGTTTTATTTTAATTATCCTCTAATGATCAACATCTCCGTGGCTAAAAGAGGTTTGTAAGTTCTGGCAAATTTCCCGGCAGTACAAAGGCGCTTAATAAGTTCAGCCTTCAAGAACAAACAATGAGCTCTAGCAAGGCATTTCACCCGCAGAACGTCGCTCAGAGCAACTTCGGAGACCTTACTGGTCAATCAACTTTTATTAGTTTCACTGCTAGAGCAAGGAAAGGGAAAACATCCTGTTATTCTCCATACCTCTGCGTTCTTCCTCTATTATCATACAATGCATACAACATCATGTACAGGACATTCAGTTTCATAATCCTCACACTCTGTTCACCAGGTTAAGAATTTCTGCTTTAGAGACCACTCGCCTTCCAGTAGCAAAATTGTACTTGGCTTAAGAAATGCACAGTAGCTGAAATAAAAGTAGAGCTCTATACAAAACAATTAGATGGATTTTTTTTCTGTGCTGAGACCGTAATAGCCTAACTTCATTCAAAGTACCCACTATGTCAAGACATGTCTGTGTGAAATAAATTACTGTGGGAGGAATTTGCCATATGACAGTCTCATATGATGAATTACATTTTACAAACATTATCTTGAATGGAGACATTGTTCCTTGAAACTGACAATCTAGCATATAGCCTACAATGTATTTAAACAATGAGAATTTAGCGTATACCCACACACATAACTATGAGATCATACAAGATTTTAAAGCATTATTCAGAGCCTCAGCTTCTCATTATGTAAATCATTATGTTCAAATACATGCCTCTGCAGTCATGTTCCACTGCCATATGTCAACAATAAACGTTTGTTAGCTTTTGTTAGTTTGTTAGCTTTTGTTAGTTTGTTAGCTAGTTGTGGGCCAAGCACTCCTCCTGATAGTTCTACATGACGAAATCAGGTAATACAACAAGGCTGCATGATACACTGCCCCATAAGCCTCAACCCCCCTTTCTCCTCTTAGTACCTGGTCATTACAATGTATTATTACTTCTGGAATAAGGTCCATTAACATAGGCAGAGGGCCTGTGAATGTGTTTAAAAATAATGTAAGGGAGACAGACTTTGCTTTTCAATCATGTGGTAGTCATACTGATTGGCAATGGTGTAACGTGACTTTTAAGTCCAACGGGCTTCATATATTTGCATGTGTCAACAAGTAAAGTGAGAAGTGTTTGACTGCAGAGCCGCTGAGTTGTAGTTTCAGGCCAGCAGTTTCAGGCCAGTGGCCAATCATCTCATATCACAAATTTTCCAGAAACACACCTAAAATGACTGAAATGTTGATTAGCCTAACAGTCACTAAGACAATCCCAAAAAAGTGTCAGCGCACGCGCTGAATGCTGCTGGCCTGAAACTGCTGGTGTGAAACTGCTGTTGGGTGTAAACCTAAAAAAGAACAGAAATATTTGGGGGGAAAAGGAGGAAATTATGGTATAGTTGCCACTAGAGCTGTGTCTCCCTCATCTTTTCTCTTTGGCATTGTGATTGTCAAGTGGAGGTACAGAACCATTGCTGACTTAAGGCTACAATGTAATAGTACTTTCACATTAAAGTTTTTAAGTTTGAGTTTAAGAGTTCTAGATTAATTTCAGACAGATACTATTGAGTAGAGTGGCTAAATTACTAGACAAAAAAAACTTTTGGGGCTATGGGTGTATTTGACATACATTGTATGCAAAGGGAGTGTTACAATAGTATTTGTGTTGGGTAAGCACTCAAGAAGAAGAATCCTCCCGGTGAAATAAACAACTGCCACATTGATACAATGCTTTGATTACACTACAGGAAAAAACATCTTCTGGCATGAGCACAGGAAACACAAAACTAGGTCAGTTTTATAGGGATTCACACGTGACAGATAACCTCTGTGAACAAATGCCTTAGCTTTCCTCTGCTGTCTAGACAAAAGTTTACCTGTGGGGTTTATTTATTTATTTATTTTTACAACTGCTGACATTCATGAACATCCTCACAACCAGTAGAAGTACAAGACTGGCTGATGAGGTTTTTACTTCACATAATGGAGCGCTTTACATCAGCAGTCATGGACCACTGGTAACAACATATTTCATGCAAGAAGAGCGGGATCACTGAAACACAAATCCAATACAATAAGTATAAATGGAGGTTGTACTTATTGTAATAAGAGTCAGCCTAACACTCCTAAGAACAGAAATTCAAAACATGGCAAAAGCCTATAAGAATAGGTCCTGATGGTTTCTCATGGAGCCAGGTGTTCCAAAACCACTTCCGTAAACAATCGTTTACGCATAAAACATCCATTCTCAAGTAAGACTGTACCACACCAACACCATCACATGGTACAAAGTCACGGTACACCAAGCTTTACAAATCATACTGCTTTGAAAGCAATGTTCAAGTATTCTTTCTCCTGACACCAGTCTCAATTACCTGTGTAATGTTTAACTTTGGCGGCAGATGACAGTGGCTCAAATTTCATCATAAAGTTCAGCGATGTTAGCTTAATTATTGGCAGTACACCCAATACATACCTGCAACATGCAACACCAGACTCTGCTAAAAGATATTGCCAAAGAATGCTGTAAGATAACCAACTGTGGCCAATCAAAACTGCTAGAAGTGGAGGGAGGGGGCAGAGGGGGGGTTCAAGAGTACCTGAAATTAATCTAAAACTCTTAAACTCAAACTTATAAACTAATGTGAAAGTAGGCCTACTATTACATTGTAGCCTTAAGTCAGCAATGGTTCTGTACCTCCACTTGACAATCACAATGCCAAAGAGAAAAGATGAGGGAGACACAGCTCTAGTGGCAACTATATCATAATTTCCTCCTTTTCCCCCCAAATATTTCTATTCTTTTTTAAGCAAAATGAATAGATGCACAAGTTCCTTGCAATGGTTCTTGGTAATTTCAAAAACATACACAGTTCTGCTTCCTCACCAAGTTAATATTCAGTCATCTAAACAATAAATGAATAAGTACATTTAGATTATAAATGTAATGAATAAGTGAGTAAGTAAATTTAAATGATCTGTTACAACAACACTTTAGAACACTGCTTTATTTACCTTATAGTAATTTCTTCACACCTCTACACTATATTATCACATGTTTCTAACCAGGTCATTTCAGGATGTCTGCACTTTAAAAATAACATGCAAATGAGTTAAGCATCACCCAATCAAACATCAAAACCTCTCTCAGTTTCCACCCTGCCAATATAGCCTTCAAGTGTTAAAACATTTCTCACAGAACAGTAAAGTACTGATACTCTGCATTCTCTCTACAGTATATAGCATACACTATACAGAGCTGACATTGTCTGTGCAGTTCAACTCTCAGGTTCTTTATTAAATATTACGTAACTGACAGACCTGGTTTATTGTCATGATTAGTTAAAACAGTATTCCACATGTGCTATGACACCAAAGCTGGAAATACCTTGGAATGCTCACACTAAAACACTTTATCCATACACTCACATGCTTTTTGTTCACTGCAAGGCAACTGTTTTATCCAAGTCCTGGCAGAACTAAAGATTCTTCTTCACGCAAATGAAATTTCTATACTAGTGTGCATGCTGACACAGTGTGTCTAAACCACAGACCATATGTCTATATTCTAACTAATTAGCTTCAGCAGTCCTTTGACTCCACACAGTACTTTTTAACTGCAATGTTGTGATGACACTTTGTGGGGAAGTAAGTGAACTGTTCTCTCAAGGATAAACACTATTATCTCATTCAAATCTCAATGAAGTTACCTCAATGAACATAAAATTATGACTTCAAATTAACTTAATTTGATCCCATATCTGATTTGAACATTTGCGTATCTTGTGTGACCATCTGAAGGAAGGTGAACATGTTTTTTATTCCAGCCCTGTTACGATACACATTGTGCTTGGTGTCTCACCGCAGATATTAGGAAGTGAGAGCTGCAGATAACTCCTGAGAAAAAAAAAAACGGTCAAGCTATTTAAAGAGAGAACACAACACCAGAAGTGGCAGAGAGGAAAGGAAGTTGTTTCTGATGCGTTTTAAAAGCAATGATGAAAGAGTAAGTGGCACTCTTGTTTTCTATGAGATGAAACAACAGATTTTTGCAAAAGTTACAGATCCTACACCTTAAATTCAACCAAATTTTATCATTTCAAAATCAACTGTTTGCAAAAATCACTCTGTCTGAGACAAAGTAGTGTAGTTCTATTTTTTGTGGATATCTGGTGCATATTTGTCTTACTGAATCCTGCCCTATTCCACTATGCAAATGGAAAACATTGAAAGTCCAGTTGTGGCAGTTGTTAGGATTAGCGTTTTTCTTCCTCTCTGCCTACTGTGTTTCCATTGTAATATCAAGCAGTTAGCTTTCTGTTCTTCTTCTACAGTCCTCTGCTTTGAATTACACCTACCACCATACCATGGTCTGTCAGTAATCAAACTAGCAACTATGCTCTGTTATGCCAACAATTACAAATAGTAAACTCTCTCACCTACCACTGTTACTAATATTACCATACATTAAAGAAAAACAAAAACATTTTTATCCCACTGTACAGAACAAATACCACTTTCTCCTGATCTCTTTCAAATGAGAGACATTTGGGCCCTACACACTCCTGCGTTGCTAAGGCTGGTATAACATGTGGTGAAGGGAACTCAGGCAGCTCTGCAGCTGTGTGACTGCTATGTGACAAAACTCTTTTTAAAGTCTGTGACCAAAAACAGACAGAATCACCAAACTGTAGCAGGTTATTTCACTGAGAGTATTCACTCACATAATGGATTGAGATACCAGATCACAAGTCTGATAACAAAAAAAGCAAGAAAAAAAGAGAGAATTTGAGGAAGTAACGTCACTTGCACATGTCATGTTCCTCTACTATAGTAGTACTCAGGAACCAAGAGCCAGCTGCACATATTTCCTCAATTTAAGTACCAGTATCCTTAATTCAGCAATCTTAAATCTAAATCAACTGAATCATGAGCTCAGTTTTGCTGATGTTGAAGTTGAGAAAACACAAGGTATGTCACATGATAAAGTTCCTGACATGTACTCAACCAAACTTCAAATAAGCAAGAATTCAGCCTGGCATTTTCACTAAGACTGCAGTGAGGATAGCTTTGATAACCTATCCCAGATCCACCGATACCCAGCACATGTTGCAGAAGTATTGGGACTCCCATTAAATGCCACACTGAGGGAAAAAAAATCTGAGATCTCAAGAATAAGGTCGTAATATTACACGGACAAAGTCGTAATTTTCATAATATTACGTGAATAATGTTGTAGTTTTACGAGAAAAAGTAAATATATTATGAGAACAAAGTCGTAATTTTATGCTACGTTTCCAGAAGCAGGCCCAGGCTGCCATTGACTATCCTCTTACTCATTTTGTTGGCTGCTGGTAATATAGAGGTCTTTGAAAAATTGATACAACTTTATTTGAACCCTAAATACCCCCAATACCAAGACAGACATTAACAAAGCTGTAAAGTGAAACAAGTAATTATATGAGTTTAGACTAGCTTATGGTAACAAACATAGAATTTATCCAAATAAACTGCATCATATTCATTGGTAGGCTAGCCTTCCTTCTTAATGAAGTGCCACATCAGCAATTAAATGAATTACTTGAACAAAGACAAGTTATCAAGGGAGTCTGTGATCTGATTCAAGCACTTTACAAAACAGGGTTATGAAACACTGCATGCAAAAATGCATGCTACTAAAGACAGTTAATGTGAGACAGTCTGCATTCCTTCATGTTCACACAAACCTTTCCAGATTCTACTGTCATCACAGAGAAATGTTCTTGGAGGTACATGTTTCCAGCTTGCAATGAATATTTTCGTTATGTTGGATGCTGCCTTTGAGGTTTTACACTGCAAGACCAGGATAAACATGATCTTGGTGAATTAAGTGAGACTTGTCCGATGAAATCCAATACATCCAAATTGGCACAAAACCTTTAAGTAAGGCCAAGTAAAGCACCCTGAGGCAAAGGCTAATCCTTTTAATGGTAGTTTGAAACAAACCACATAGCTAATACTAAACTTGAAAGTATAACATTTGGCATTAACAAAGTAGAGTTCTTCCCACAAAGTTCAGTCTGTCTGGATTGGTTCCATTAACTATACAGAGAGACATGGGACAATGACTATGCAACAGAGCAAAATCACTAAGCAAATTGAAAAAATAAACACGGAAAAGAAAAGAAAGTCAATTTCATATAGCCTAGTAGTGACATGCTCAGAGACATATTGTAAGAGATGATTAAAATGAACTGCCTGAACTGATGGCTAACTGCATACACAATGATACATTTACGACAAACAAAGTTAACTGGTGCCGCCCACAAAATCAATCAATCAATCAATCAATCAATCAATCAATCAATCAATAAATAAACAAAATTCTTTAGTTAAAAGATTATGCTGATTTAACATTTAGAAATGCACCAATGGGACACCTCTGCTGTTTCTAATTAGTCACTTATTTCTTCCCAAAGAAAAAAGACCATCAGGATTTGTAAATAAAAAGCTTAATCATCAAATAATATTGCAACAAGAGCCATATGTGTGTGTGTGTGTGTGTGTGTGTGTGTGTGTGTGTGTGTATATATATATATGTCACATACAATTTCACTAAAAGTTACTGATATCCTCGATTAAGCTGAACAACAGTGGGACAAATACAGCCACATTACATTACAGATGCAACACTACATTATATAGGAGGTAGCAGGTTCTTTTTTGCATAGCTATACTTTTGACATCTAAGCCACTGCGTCGGGGCATTCCAAAATGGCTCTGTTTCTGCAGGGGTGACTGTATATTAAAAAAAAGAGTCTGATGACAGAATATGACTGAGGGGATATTCTACTAGTTTCACCTCTGACAAAGTAAAAGGGTCAAACATAGATCAGTTCATGAGAGATGTGAGAGTCTATTATTTTGCAAGACTTCAGTGCAACACCTGATTATGATCTTGACATGACATTAAACCTGCTGAAATTCTCAAAAAGAAGTCATCGATCCCAATGAGTAGAGTCACGAGAGACAAAATTCCAAGTTCCATACCTCACATTCTTTTTTAAGCTGAAAGGTGAAGTCCATCAAATTCTGGAATGCCCTTAAAACCTTCACGACATAACCCCAGAGGGTTCCCAATTATTTGCGCACTCTTACACATAGATTACACCATTTTGGGCCTGCTTCACGCTGCTTCACAGAGCGAGCGGGAAATTGCGAAGATTACGAATTCTACGCCTGTAATTCTGTAAACGGACATACTCGCTCTTTATCTAACTGCTTCTTCTTCTTCTTTTTCTTACCATATTTTGTTGTGTTTAGAGAACCATTCTACTATTCATTCTTCTAATCGTTCGTGTTTGTTTTTGGTGTCAACAAAGTAACTGTCACAAGAGTGAATCTAGCAGAATCTAGCAGTCTCTGCCGACATCTTGGAACTTGATAACATTGCATGCACATCCTTACAAACCCTTGCTTATCCTAAAAACAAGTAGCTTGTATCATGTATTCAGACAGAAATTATGAAGCAATTAACATTACAGTGAAGTACATTAAATTTCTAAATATAACCATAATGACAAATAGGTAGGCTACTGTTGGAATGAGTTTCGTTTCATTTAGCACATTGGTCTATCTTTATTAATACATGAAATAATGATTGCAAACAGCTGAAAATGAATTGTCATTTTTGTTTTAAATGTAAGAGCCTTTTGGCTTCATATTGCACAATAAACGACGGCCACATAAAATGTTTTAGAATCCGCTTGGCTGTTCCGTTACTACTTGACCTCGCTAGAAGCGAGAAATACATTTGTAAAACAGAAAGAGACTAAACATGTGCTTTGACCCCGCTAGTAGTGTGAGCAAAGCCATTAAACCCGTTGAATGTGGTCCTGATCCGCTGCGCTACTCCCTTCCTTACGCAATTTGGTCGAAGGCCAAAAAAATGTGACCCTCTATGCACATTTTGATCTTGACCGACCCCTTTTAACTTGTGAAAGGTAACATATTGTAGCATCGTAGTCCAACTCTTATCTCTCAGTCTTGTTCACTGATGGACGACAGGTACACTTGGTAACGTTCTGAACTCTTTACTGAGGCTGCTTTCACACTTGGTCCATTTGGCTGGTCCGTACCCGAGCGCAACCCCCCCCCCCCCCTCGAAAATTGCCTGTTAATTAATAAAACGAATTACACGTCATCAATAGCGATTACTTCAGACCCCCATTTTCTGGAGGACTCGGGTATGGTCCCGTGGTCTGCACCTGAGTTCGGAAAACAGCATTCACACCAACAAAACGAACTGTACCTGCACCAACAGCTCTAGTGTGAAAGCACCCTTAATTAATAGGTGACCTACAACAATCTCTGGGTTGGGAGAGATGCCTGAAAACAAAACAAAGAACGTCCTCCAGCGCAAAGATTCTGTCTATCTGAAAAAAAACTGGCAATCCTCTCATTTCGCTCCTCCTTAGGCTGATTTATACTTCTGCGTAGGCTCTACTGTGTTGATTTCCTCTTTCATTACAAATGACAGAGTAATGTTGAATAAAAAGTTGAAAATCAGTCACCACAATATCGGTACAACAAGTTTTGCGACAAAAAGAAGGACTAGTTTCTAAACTTTGGGGGACAAACAAACGGAGCTCTAAAAATAACGAGCGTTCAGTTGGCCATTTGCCGAAAATTTTCAATCGCGACTGAAACTGAGTGGATCATGTTGGAGTTGGAGCAAATAAATGTTGAACAACAGTTACTTTTACTAAAACGACTGCAACACAGAAAAGAGAGAAGACATCGGAGGAGATGGTGAGTATGACCAAACACATAAATAAATAAAACTTCATAGACTCATAAATTGCTATCATACCCCAACAAAATCCCTTTCACAAAACTGCTGGCGATTACTTACAACAATACTATTAATTTATGCCATTCATTAAAGCTTAGATTTGCGTTAATGCAGCATTTTTTTTTGCCTGCAACACAACGCTACTCAAAGGGAATCCAAGGGCTCCAAAAAGGGCTGTTGCGGTTGCACACCAAACTGTTATATGACTAGTTTTCTGTCATTTCGGTTGTGCGGTTATCAGTATCAGCCAACTGTGCCTCAGACGATTAAACGACCTAGAAAGCATAACCAGGAGAAAAAGTCTTCAGTGATTAACAAATAAATCATTTTCATCTGGAGCTCTGGAACCCTGTGACCTCCGGAGAGCGCACGCACGTCTGCCAGAGAGTGCCAGACACACACTCTCTTTGTGTTTAGCCCCCACACACAACGACAAAGAACCACACAAACACATGCCTACAGACTAAATCTCAGAGTGCATGCATGTTGGGCCAAATGGAGCAGTTTTCTGTAATACTTGATTTCCCGTTCTTGACTCAAAGTAATTCCAAATTTCACTGAAACCCTCTGCACTTCTTTCTGTTAGCTGTCATTTCACATGCACCCATACTCAAAATGTCTAGTGTGTATGAGTGAGAACAAGAAAGACAAAATATATGAGCTCTTTGACAATTATCCTTATTCTTGGAGACATTTGCAACTTTTTTTTTAGCACCGATCAAGATCAGTAAAATGCTATCAGACGACTACTTCATGGATGTAAATGCTATCTCTCCAAATGGTTTGATGAAATATGCACAAGTCCTCACCTTCATGTCAGTTCACAGTTCATTACAGAAAACTAGACAGCTAACAGTGAAACCGGAAAACTGAACAGTACAATCCCACAAACCAGCTGACTGAGCTCTCTCAAGAGACCAGAGAGAAGAACACAGGCTAGCCACAATCTAGCAATGACAGCGATGTTATCTAAAGGCCACAAACAACACTGACCATCCACGAGTGCTTCTCTCAGAGGGAGTTAAACTGAAGTATCTCCCGTAATCTGAAGTAATTAAACACTTGTCCTGCTGAAGTCTACATTCAACCACAGCTTGGCAATATAGAGGACAAACTGAAAAATATTTAATGAAACTATTCATTATAACACCTTTATAACTGTTCACAGAGGGGGGGGGGCATGTTATGTCACCCGACATCTATTCAAGACGACATGCCATAAATAGTACTGACTGGGCAGTGGCATGTGCCTTGGGTGTTTACAGTACAAAATTTCTGCTTCTTCATAACAGAAAGTACATGATACTTCCCTCACAGAAAACATGACATTTCAACACAGATCATTTCTTTTTTGATGCACTCATGTTGTTATACATGCTTTATAACATAAAAAGTAGGGTGAGATATCCATTTTGTACCAATCATTGTGCTTTGAAAGAATTGGTCATTGTTAGGTGCAACTTCCTATAGGGAGAACTTTAAAGGAACAGGAGTCCTCCATTATCAGGTTCCATTACTTGCATGCAAATAGTAAATTATGGCTCCTACATGGCATTCATCAAATTTTTTATGGTAAAGCAACAAATTCTATGGAATTGGAACTAGGCTGTCCAACCCTCTGACATATTTTAAAACCACATTCATTTCATCTATTTTAATATAGTAAGTGGGCTGTCAGAGTATCTGGTCTATATGAGGCTAAACTACACTACTAAGATCATTTATAATATACTTATAAACAATAAAATCAGAGTGTTGTATGCATTAACTGAACTTAATGGCATAGTATTTTACACAGCATCAACAGATACAGCATGTGAAAGTTGCAGTGCCCTGTGAGAGGCCCTTACGTGGAGATAAAAGTCCTCTCTTTACCCCTGAATTACACATGTTACATCTTCTTAGAAACAGGACCAAGGAGTAGTTACCCAGTTACACTGTAATACTTAGAAAAAAAAGAACACATGGCCAAGAGGGGAATTAACTGAAAATGCTTGAATGACAACAGATGGGCAGCGCCCACCCATCTGCAACACAAATATGGGTTTAAAGAGGAAACACATAACGCAGAATAAGTACTCAGATTAAATGTAGGCCATCAACTGAGTTAGCACATAGTACTAAAATTCTATTTCAGGCACACAAATTTCGAACTCCTGGAAACAAAAGCGTAGTCACATGCAACAGAACAAGAGGTTTTAAGCATATTCTCCATATATGGGTCAGGGTATTTCTGGTTCGTGTGATCAAAATTAGTGCTGTGAAGTGGAACATTAACAGGTTTTGTACAGATTGCATGCACATGAGGGGTACTGACGGATAACCCAACTCCAACTAACCTCAACTTAACAGCTCCATGTCAATCGTTTTGCAAATGGAGATTTATAATCTGACAGCTGCCTGAGGGCATGCACTGGACCAAATCCAGATTTTCCAGGGAGCTGTATTAAATCAAATTTATTAAATTAATGTTTGTGCTTATATCTGTCCCATCTGAAAACATCTGATTTAAAAGTTGTTCCATGTCTGTGCTCTTGTGTTTCAAAGAAATTGTGCCGCCTGAATGATGACAAAATGTTCAGTTGAGTTCGAATTTAAGGAAAACATATAGATATGCAAGCCACAAACATTCTTTTATATGCTGAAACTAATTAAGAGTAACTCTGGTAATGTATTTTTCACCAGGAGTGTTTTTTCAGGTTCCACAAGATCTGAGTGAGATGATCAGCTACATTAGGCCATGCTATGTTACTGAACATTTTCTTCCAAGGTACTATGTTTACCTCCAACACATTTGTCTGGAATCAGGCATATCTTAATCTGAATTTATAGCACACCAAAGGTGTTAGTCACACAGGAATGCCTTTACGTTGCAGTTCTCAGGGAACACAATATCACATTGACATCACAATCATGTGGATTGAGGCTATGTGCAATGTATCTTACACTTGGAACATAGTTTTAGTGTCACAGGGTTATAGAAAATGGGACTGCATACTGCAGGGTTTACATTAAGACTTAGGCCTACTTCTGTTAAAACTGATGATTCAGTGATTCACATGACATGAACAACAATTCAGCAGTTTCTCTGGTTTCACGTCACCTCAACCACCTCTTGAATTTCAAAAAGAACAGAAGAATGTCAATACAGGTGGAAGTGAAAAACAAACCAAAAAACAAGTGTAAAAAAATTTAAAATGCATTGAGCTTTCATTGGAGCACAGTCAAGGCAATTATTCAGAAGTGGAAGGTCTCTGCAAACAACAAAGACAGCACTTAAATGAGGCTGTCTCTAAAACACGGATGGTACATTATGCAAACTAATGAGTCTGCCAAAAAGCCAATGTTAATTTGGAAAGAACTACAGGCCATTAGAGCCAAGGCTAACCAAGGTGTGACAGCAATAATCCATGCACTGAATCCTCTGGTCTCTGTGGTAGACCGTGAAACAGAAGCCATTCAACTCAAATGTATAACTTGAATGCTGCCTGAAGAGCACGAGGAAACAAACAGGGTATTCTGCAGTCGTGTGGCAAAATATTTTGTGGTCTTACACAACTAAAATAATACTTTCTGGACTGAATACAAAGTACTGTTTGACACAAAAACCAAGCAACCTTTGAGAAGTTCAGCCAGTCTCACTGAAATTCCTGTCCGGCTGAGAAACATACACATCCAAAAAATAAAAATATTCACAGGGCCTCTGATTTCATATCTCTCAATACAGTTATGTTTACATATGAGTAAAAACCCACAGCCAACCAAGCGAATATTTTTAATCCCCTGCTGTTTTTTTCTTTTCAGGACAAGTTGCTCAGCAGGCTAGATATTTAAAGTAGAGAAGTAGATTAGTAATGTGGCAGGGTCTCCTCACTGTTGACAGCACTAGGACAGAGGCAGTCACATTACAATGTGAAACAGAGACAGAGAGAGAGAGAGAGAGAGAGAGTGAGAGAAAGAAGGAGGGCAAGAAAAGAAGAGGTCTAGTTGACAGTATACACCCTCAAGACCTTATCACCACATGTTAGACAGAAACAGGCCAAAACTGAGATCATGTGAATCTTACAGCTGTAACCCATTGAACTGGATATGAAAATATTAACTGTGAAAATAATTTTGGAGCCATTCAAATTACAAAGTGTACTGACGCAGGCATCATGTTTTCCTTATGTCAAACATAACACCACAGGGGCTTAATGAAGCACCAGCTTATATGGGTTAGATATCAACAACATGAACTATACACTTTCCAGTGAGTAAAAACAAAAAAACATACAGAATGCTTGAAAATTTTTCTTATGTGGTGGAGGGAGATCCCTCAATACCACATAATCTAAACTATGTGATTGTACAACAGAGACAAAAGCTTACTGTGTCATTTATAAAACACAGTCAAATACATGTGCTAATATAACAGCACTAATCCAGAAATGTTCTTGAAAAAGTTTAAGGTATTAAGGACAAAGGCGAATTATGAAAGAACAAGGTAAGAGGACGCATCTAACAAAATCCCACTTCTCTTACCACAGATGCCTCTGCTTAAGTGTATTCATGTTTATAATTACAAATACACTCATATACAAAAAGAGACATACTCAGCGAGTCACAGACTGAGGTGAGACATGTCCTGATCAGTTGAAACCCTGGAATGCAACCATCTGTTGACTGTATTAAATAAATCTATTGGGAATGGAATTATGCGTGAGAGCGATGAATTACTTGAACTTTTGCCATGATTAATGATCAATTTCAAGAGTTCATGTCAATTCAAGGCCGCGAAGAATCACAAATCAGTGCAGATTTAAATGTTTTACTTCAATACACTCCAGTCTGGACAAACTCCAAGACCAAGCCCATGACATAGGGAAAGAAATATGACTGACTAGGATGGAACGCTTCTCTTACAGGAACACAACCACCGATGAGTGGCTACAAATATGTAGGTGGCACAAAAGGCACAAACCAGGAAAAGGCAAAAGACAGAAAGACGAAAGAGTGAATCCTTTTCAGAATCAAAAAAGGCATCCACATAAACTGATCTGACGTCCCTAAAGGAATGAATACCAGGGCAAACAATAAGGAGTGCCATTTAAAAAAAAAAAGAAAAAGAAAAACTTTCCTGGCAGCATCAAGTCCCTGCAAAACTGCCAGTCCACTCTTATTTACATGTCCCTGAGCATGCTGGCTATTTAATGGAATACGTACATGATATTCAGCTTTGTGGCGTCTCTTTAGTATGTAGTATGATCTGATATCCTGTTAGTATCCAGTCAATTTTTTTTTGTGATTACCGTCCTGGAAAACATTTCAGTAACCTTTTTTTTCAGTTATATTTGAAAGAAGGTAAGGGGAACCTCGCAAGATTTGTTAACAAAGTGGTCATAACATACTAGAAAGAGAAGTGGGCCAGTGATCAGAGGGTGTGTTTGTTCAAAACCCAAGTTTTATGCTTCACTGCCAATGTAACTCCTGAGCAAGACATTTAAAAACAAGATTGCTCTATAAACGGGTGACCTTTGACATAGAAAGTAATAGCTGTAAGTTGCCCTGGATAAGTGAGTCAAATAAACATAAATGTAAGGCTGAAACGTCATCCTCAAGAAAGGAAGCAAACATTAGCTAAACTTCTGTTCACACTGGGGCAGGGCTGTCTACCTCGGACCCTTCAACATTCTATTGAGACAAATACAATTGACAATAGGTACAAGAGCCATTTGTCCAGTGAGATGGCAGCGGAATGTAAGCATTAATGTAATTTAGTGATTAAACGCAGAGCTTTATTGTATTCATTGTTTGTGAAAAACATTCTTTCAGCTAAATCACTGATACTTTACAATATTATGTCCCCGTATCAAAATACATGTTGTAAAACGTGTAAATGTACTGTAGTAAACTATGAAATGTAAGAACTGTTCCTCTTCTTTGAGCTGTACAAGAAAGGGACTGTTGTCTTTAGAAAACTGGAAAAAGAAGAAACTAAACAAATGTCTGATCAAGTTTTGCTGCAATTTCTGGTCTTTGCTCCCTCGAAGCCCCCTGTGCTTTTGTTTGCCAGCACTACAGTAAAGTCATGAGGAAGTGATTGGCAGGGCATTAAAATGTACACTCACGTGCATATTTTACAGAGACTTGGAAACTGCTTCAGGCTTGGCATAGATAGCAAGCCATAAAGTTCCATGAAGGATAAACTCTCCTGTGCTTCCTCTACAAGAAAGAAAGAAAGAAAGAAAGAATATCTGACATCAAAGACTCTTGTGGGAGAATTAACCCACATCACGCTTCCCACTGCTGTTCTCACATCAGCATCAACATTTTAATCATGGTGGTTAAAACACCAAAGAGGATTAGGAGGAATGTTATTAACAAGTAACAAGAACTACTAGGGAATACCCTGTTCTGTCCTGCTCCTCCTCATTCTAAGCCTTCTTCCCCTGCACCCTTACTGAGGCCCCAGAGCAGAAGTCCCAGGAAAGTGAGACATAAATCACACTTGAGTTAGAAAGCAAGTCTAACCAATGGGCTGAGAGAACGTTCAGAGGACCCAAACCCTAAATTACATGTCAACTAAATTCCCAATACTCTGATATCTGGCAGCAGTAAAAGAAACAAATCAATAGTCTACTAATCCCTCTCTCTCTCTCTCTCTCTCTCTCAACACTTAATGCAAGTGCTAGACACATAACTAGTACTTACAGTGTATCTATCAGGTCTTCAATTTGTAAATTATTAGCAAGCCACACACTTGAGCCCCTTACACAAACAACTGGTAATTAGCTCTGCACACGTATTTTCTTCCTAAAATACAATGTGTGTTTGTTAACAGGTAAAAAAGAAACAAAAACTAATCTTGGTATGGACACAATATACGCCTATTTGACAGAGTAATCTGGGAGGCACACTTAAAACAAAAACTAATCCTGTTGCTGGAGAAACAGCCCCCTTTTCCAGTTCTCAGGATTTCGGGAAAGTAAGCAATAGGTCCACCTCCCTATGTGCCCCAGATAGGAAAACACTTTACATTCACGTGGTCAATGAAGAGGCGCTAAACTTAATGGTCATGCGGTACTATATTAGTGAGGTCACTGTGCACACAATTAATCGAGTTTTCAATGCCAGAAATAGAGCACAACATGTTCGACGGCACCTGTAAGGCTTGACTAATGGTCTTTAATGACTGACATCGTAATCGATTTTAACTGTGGTGCACAGAAAACAATTAACTATCACCATGTGCTGAAATTCGCCCCAAGCTACCACGGGGACAGAAACCTAACAAAATATCCCAGATTAACACTGGATTGTGGGGTTTTTCTCGATTAGCCGTTAGATTTAAAGTGATCCATTTTCTGCTTGAAACTATACACGGTTCCAACGTTTATTTTAAACAGCCACGGCGTCTAGGCTATGTTCGTAATTAAGAAATCAATACAGTTTTGACCGCTGTAGTGAATGGCAGTTGTGTAAGTTCGAGACCATGTAGTAAAGAGTCTTGAAACCACAACGTTAACAAAAATATGTCTGAGGTCTTCACACATGAAATCCAAGACACATCTGCTTCCTTAGATGCTGGTTGTCTTTTTCATTTGAGCAATGCTGAGTTAGCTTGTGTGAAGAATTCGGTATAACTAAGCTACCCGGGTACTGACTAATGTGCTGCAACTGATTTTCAGGGTTAGTATTCTGTTTCGCCTCATTTTTCATATTTGTCCAAAGGTTTTTAAACAATACATGCATACTGGATAACAGGTACTGATGAAGTTGCAATTAACAGCTGGGACTTAATTTCAAAACAAAACAAAATGCACAGAATTCGCTGTGGAGTGAATCGTTTACTTCAAAACAGACGCTCTGTGATAGCAGCAAAAGACTAACTGCAGACTTAAATTTAACCGTAACAAAAAAATTACATAGATACAAAAACTATGCACAAACTCTGCTCACATTACCGTTTCCCTTCCGATTCTGCCGTGCTGATAAGATATTTCTCTTCTACAGTTTCAATTCTCTCCCCAACGGACTCGATACAGGGCATAATCACCGGAGGCATAAACGATTAATCTCCCCCACCACCGGTAGGGCACATAAATCGGGTTTTGTGGGCATTTCTTATTGGTTTACCTCGCGTCCTAAGATCTCATTCCTAGCCCTTCTCTACCCTAAAATTCAAGTGGACAATGTATGTTTAAACCCCGCCTGTGGGGCGCAGCCAAAGGGAAAGGGGCGGGGCCGGAACCCCGAATGTTTCAAATTATTTCAACACTTTGCACAGCCAAAGCTTTAAAAGGCGCTTCGTTTTGTGATGTTTATATCAATAAAAGTTCAAAGGCTTCGTGAGTGGGGTGGAGGGATTCATTAACTGAAAGAGCAGATTCCTATCTCGTACAGTAATTCCACAGGTTTCTAAATCCTCCTTTCTAAATTCGTGCCCCCAAGCCAACCCGTGCCTCCGGAACATAGTATCACTTAAATTAAAGATTTTCCTAGAACACTTTGCACTGTAATTCGTGAGGTCAGTTTCAGAGAAAATTTTAAAACAATGTGTAATGGACTGATAGTCTGCAACGGTGTCTTAAACAGGATTAGCCTGTTTGACTGAAGTCTCCTTTTAACAGCTAAAAACTTCTTTTATACCTCCGGGATAATTCTTCTCTGTGCTCAGTCATGTAAAGGGATCATATGACCCATCACAGTTCAGTTTGCCTTGAAGGCTTATAAAGTGAAAGAGAACTAAAGAGGGGTTGGAGAGCCTCTTGGAAATTTTCGTTTCATATTTCCTTACTAAAAGTAGGAGTCAGTCGTTCAGATGGGCTGTATAGCACCTTTGAAAAATAAATCACAATCACAGAAAATGTAGGAAAACAGAGCAAGGATCTACATGTTGTGTACATGACCAAAAATACCTCAAAGCACTATACTGTAAAGGAGCAACCCCGTACAGATGTCCCAGATGTTCAGATCTACATACTCTGTTTATGCACTGTGCTTGACCCAAATGCAACAGATGAAAACAAGCCATAACATGCTTTGCATATCATAAAGAAGACAATAATCTGTCTGATATAACAGTCACCAAAGAAACATGTTATTCAGGCACCCTTTCTGAGACCTGTAAGAACATATTACACCTGCAAATTAGTGTCTTCTCTGTGGTTCACAAAACACATTCTTACAGATCTGAGAAAAGGTCTGGACTTGTACAACACGTCCTTACAAGTCTCAGAAAGAGCAACAATTCTTTCCACATTAAAAATTCATTACTTTTTTTCATAGCTATTTAAGATAAAAAAAACTGAAGCAGTCTTAAACTCAATGGAAAATATGAAAAGATATTTGATATCTCAAATAGGAATACACACACACACACACACACACACACACACACACACAGACACACACACAAAACATTGCCTTCTGGTCTTAACTGGCTTACTAGAATGCTGTTTGTTGTGTGCCAGCAGGAACAATGAGCTCGTACACTGGTGAGGTCTTTTTTTAGTAACTAAATAGAATATTAATGAATTAATTATGCCAACAATAGGTATGCACCTTCTCTCTGAAGCAAATGAATTGTCTTTTACTTTACTCATTAGACATCTGATACCTTTCTGAGCTATCACTCACACCAACATACGGGTTTACTTGTAAATTAGATACATGGAAACAAGACGCCCAAGACATATCTTTGATGAACTAAAATTTTGGGTGTTATACTGACTTATAGATAAACAAATGAATGGAAATAAAAACTGTCCCTGCCTTTATTATTTTTGTTGTTTTTTTCTGTTACCTCATTTATGAGATCTGTACACCGTTTCATGTGAAGATCCACAGGCACCCTAATGAAAGCTGTAGTTGAGCCATCGAGAGAGAAACTCACTGAATGTTTGCATCTCATCTGTAAGACTAGAGGAAGAGTAATTGCACTCACGTACTGCACTGTCAGCATAAGCTTCTAAAAGAGATGACTTTGCTTTAATACAAATAAATAAATAAGTAAATTTAAATAAATAAATAAAAACGCGAGGACACTAACTATTGCTTCTCTAACCAGACTAAATAGCAATTTATAGTGACAACAGCAAGAGGGTTCACAACACATTTAAATGCGCTATTGATCTCATCATTCACACTAGCCAAATTAAGACCAAAGTACATTCCATAACACTTTAGCATCTTTCCCCACAAATAGCATAACTCTGCAAACATAATCATCAAAAGAAAGAATGTTTTATTGTGTGCAGCTGCAGTACTAGCCTTACTTTGGAAGAAGGACAGAAATGTCCTTTGACACATCTTGTGGTGTCACCCTGGACACCCTGTGGATGTCAGTGCCTTAAGTAAGAAGGTCAAGAGGTCATGAAGAAAGTCTTGACCATGCCAAAACACATCTCCAGATATTTTCCCCGGAAACTTAACTACCCATATTGCCTTTGGGAGCTTAGATGCCAAAGGCCCTTCACATTGCTATGCTAGGCCTATAGCCAGTTTTATATTATTCATATGACCTGGGCTTGGTAATTAGAGGAAATTAAGTAAGCCCATAACTGTCTACCATGACACAGAAAGCTAAATTGTGCTGGGAAATACTTTTGTCAAAAAATACTCAAAATGGTTTATTTTATTTTTTTACTGGTGATTTCAGAGTTGTAGGAATAAATCTTCACTAGATCTTTGACCCAGAAAATAGGATTGCTATATGAACGTGGGGTTCAGTTTGTGCCCTAATATGATTTAGGCTCTGCTCAGGTGAACATTGACATCCCAGAAAGGAGCAATGGGAAATTTGGGATCCCTTACTTTGTTCTGGGGGTGCAGAGAAAACATCAGATATAGGTAGGCATTTACTAAAACAAATGTACATTTTTAATTGATAGTAATGTGGCAATATGGCTCACAAGATACTTCCTGTTAATAAACTGTCCCAGGCCCATCTAGTGGTGAGTAATTACAACTACACAATCTACCACACCCTTACACTGTACCAGACGCATCTGCTATACATTCTCAAAATCATTAGAGCAGTTGTAAAGTGTGAATTTCAATATGCCGAAATAAATTTTTCTCATTGAGTTCAACAGCATATTCAACAGGTTAAAGGTGAGAAAGTGTTTACTGTAACAAATATTATAAAAAAATTAACCCCCCCTTAAGTAAGTTCCTTCCCGAGGCATTTTAGCAGCAATTACAACTGTAGAGCATGGGATTTGTGTTATTTTTAGGGAGTGTTAATTTTTTTCTTTTAGATTTAGAAACATTTGCTTTTTCTGGGTTTTTTTGTTTGTTTTTTTTCATTTGCTGGTCAACCACTGTGAAGTAGGACTCGAATTTGCTAACAACTGTCTTCCAGACCTTGCCACAGATTTACAATGAGAATAAAGTCTGAGCTTTGGCTTGACCGCTCAAGGACTTTGCCATTGTTGTGCTCAAGCTGCTCCACTGCTGATTTGAATACATGCTTGTGACTGTCATCAAGTCCGAAGATGCCTTCACCCAAAGCTGAATAGTAAGGTTTCTCATTCCAACAGCTCACATAGGTCTGTCTACAATTCAATACCATGTCGAAGTGTCTCTTTGGAATGGAACATGCCCAAACTGATACAGCAGAGCATGTCCTGAAGTCAAGCCCTATGTGTGTTGTAGATCTGCTCATCTGAGTAAACATGACGGTCAGTTTTATTCCCCTTTCCAAATATTAATCCTTGGTTCATGCATATTGCCTTCTACTGTCTGCTTATAAGGCAGAGATTAGCAGAAATGAAAACCCAGAAGACTGAGAGTATGGCAGCGAACAAATATCAAGTTCAAAATGAAGACAATGTCTGTAAGAAGGCAATTTTTAAAAAAACTTGCATCTTTATTAGCATGGCTGTAAAAATAAGTCAATATAATTATTGGCGACCCAGTTTGCTGACTTGACTGGACAATTTACATTGCTGTTAGGGAACATAAGTAAATGTGAGGCAACTTTGGCTTAGACAGGAAGATTTTTTTAAATATAAATAAGCTATATTCTTTCATATTCAGTATTAATCTTGTGGCGCCATGGTTCTTTACATATATTCATGGGCAAATATCGAACAGTGTATACCACAGGAACGTTATTGAAAATTACTATAGAAAATATGGTGAACACCAAAGTAATTAAGTTGTGTTGATATTGTTTCACTTTGAGAAATAATAGAACAGTTCACCAATTAATATGACCAATCTGACTAGTCTGTAAAACATTTCAACTTTCTTGACTCTGTGTTTAGATTGTACTGTTAATGATCTTAGGTTATTGTAAGGTTTCCAGAGTCTACCAGTACTTGTTGTCCACTCCTCCACCAAAGTTTGTTAGCATATTCCTCGAAGATCACATCCATCCTTTCAGACGGTTCCACCAATCCAGTATCTATACCTTTTTGTGTGAATGTGTTACTGTTTGTGTAGATTTCACAACTATGCTCATCTTTGCTGATGGGCCCAAGCAGCATTTCATATGCCTCACAGCTGCCTGACTTTGCAGGACCTCACCCGTAATTCATCTTCCAATGCAAGTAAGAGCTCCCTCTGTTGAGCAAGGGTCAAAACATGTCGATCCAAGCCTTACCTTTCTGTTTTTTTCTCTGAAAATAGGTGACTATTTTTTTTTTACCTTTTTCTTTTGAATTATTTGAGTTATTCTGAGACACTCTTGATTCTTTTCTTTATACAACATTGAAAATGATATACTAACATGTGAACAGAACTGTTAATGATATTTTAAGAATTGTTCACTTTTTCCCATTTTTCCCTTCATCTTCTCATAAAATATTTTCTCTTAATATTGAGGGAATATGTGGAGCATGGGTGACCCTAGTAGATTACACATTTCCATGTCAGACCTTCATGCCAGCATCACTTTAGTCACCACTTATGATGAAGCATTATGTCAAAGGAGGACAATACTTGTTGTTCATCAGAACTAATCGTTGTCAAAAGTCTTCCTTTGATTAAGGTTTATCTTCCATAACCTTGTGCAATTCTTAACATATCCTATACAGAAGGAGCTTCTGGAACTGAGGCAAAGGAAAAGCTGCTATTTCATTGTCTCCTCCACAAACAGGTGAATGACTTTGTCAGAAACAGGTTGTCTTCTTTCTTTCTTTCTGCATCCAGAAGAGAATACAGTCAGAACTGATGTTCTTGTCACCAGCTGACATAGCTTACCACACTCAAAGGAGGAGCATATAAACTTTGTTGGCAAGTTCACTGCCGTAGTCACCAGCAAAAAGTCTTTGCAATCTTTCAGCATCTGAATCCCAGTCATGAGCGCTAGAATCCATATGGTCATTGCCCTCTCACTCTGCCCTTAATCATAGTGTCTACAGTCACACCGATTTTGCTTATATCACTTCAGAAGAAGGCATGTTCTTGGTATCATTAATAGAACAGTATGTGATATATCAGTAGACCACTCTAAGGGGATCAGAGTGCCTGGGAGAGTCCCATGGATACTAATTGTGTTGAATTTATGCACCACTTTTCAACACAGGCATTTGCTATTTCAGGTGAAGAGGTGTACCTTAGTTCATCTGGGGGGCCTTCACAACTCAGCCAAACAGTGTTATAAGGACCTTCCTTAGTGAGTCCAAAAGTGTCTGGAAGTGGGCTTGATAACTGCCTTAACATTGACACATGGGACTTTAATTAACAACTGTAAAACAAGCAGATAAATATGTGCGCAGACAAATACATGCATGGACAGAATGCTTAACTTGGTATTTCTTATGTTTCACTGCCATTTATCTAGACAGTTTGAGCCAAGAGAGCAGGGCAGTGCTCTTGCATCACTAATTCAAGTGGAAAATGTATCATCTGTATCACCTCTGTCATATTTGGGCTGTGCTCTAGGATTTGCATGCATTACTATAGCACAATACAAAAGCGAATGACGTTTCTCAAGAAATGACGCTTGCTAGTTTTAGCGGCTAGAATCATTTCACCAGGACCGATGTTAATTTTTGTACTTAGATTGTATGTGTTAAAAAGTGGTGAGAGCACTCTTAGCCATTTCTATCTCAGCCACAGTACTGCTGTGTTTTAAGTTAAAAGAACCTTGCTCAATTTTATTTGTTTGGAATGTGCTTTTTTCCCGCAGTTAAGATTATGCATTGTAACCCACAAAGTTTTAAAAGAATTATTCTATGGGGAATTAATGTGCGCAATGCATGAGGTTACTGAAGGCATACATATCGTCACTTAAGCCGTAGCAGAAACATCTCCACCCTATTATATTATCAACCTGAAAGCAAATTTACAACATTACACTTCCCTGGTGTGGCTCTGCCTATAGTCTTCAGTATCCGAAGAGTTCAAATCAAAAACTTTTCTGTTGACATCTCCAGTAGTCTGAGCCTTCTTCTTGACTTGTTGCCTAGTTCCTTGCTCAACCCTTCTTCCTGTGTGCATCAGTATGCTCTGAATTTCAGCTGACTCTTGCATTTAGCTGTGACTCCACTCTGTAACGGCACCACACTCATCTTGAAAATCGACTTTCATAGCCGACTGCATCAGACCCTCATCCACAGAGCTGTTCTAAAGTGGGAACATGGTCTTCCCTTAACGAGTGTCTCGGCGCGTCAGCCTTTTTCGAGTATAAAGTTGAACAGTGTGAAGAGCACAGATGTTCTCTTACTATTCTTTTCCCCAAACGACTACTTTGAAACAATAAAGTCAAAACCCATGAAATGCATTCTTAAAGTGCAGCGGGGCATTTCCAAGGTGGTGTGATAGGTGCATTTAACATAGTGTTTAGAAAAACTTGCAGGTAATTTCCGAACACAATTTATTTAACACGTTTATTTTACAAACGTGTTGAAACAATCCACTTACACAGGTAGAACGCATTTTCACGTGTACATTTTGAGATAAGGTAAAGTAATAAAATATTTCCATTATCTGGTCGTGATACACACTCTCTGATTTCGCGTCCTAGCTTTACGCGTTTCAAACTGTGATAGGTCAACACAGTGCACAAGAGCTCTTGTCCAATCGTAAGAGAGTGCGTTGCCAGTTTCAAACGAATCACGTCCTTCCTTATCCCTCCCCCGGATGCCCATATTTTCTCCTCCCACATTGCTTGACTAAAATTCACCAGTGCCACGGATACATTTTTTTCCGTTCATGATTCGGCTTTGTGAGAGAAGGATGAAGTTTCTGGTCGCAGTCACAGTTATCGTGGGGTCGGTGATATTTCTGCTGTTTCCAAGCGGATCACAAGCTGACGAGAAAAAGAAAGGGCCCAAAGTCACAGCCAAGGTAAGCGTTTCATCCCGTGCAGTGCGTGGAGACAGAATTCTCACAGTCCAGAGATGTGTACTTTCAGACCGTCAGATTCGGCTGTTTTGGAAACCAAGCTGGACGCTTTGCAATATCCCTAATGCTCAGTTGTTACACATTAACATGCCATTCGATTATCCTTTTTCGCACTATGTTCGTCATGATGAGTGTCCTAATATGCATATCCATGTTGTGACATGTCGAGGCACAGTTTCTGACTTTGGCCTATGGAATTTTATCTTCCTCTCACTCTGCAAGCTAACCCGACATGCTATCAGCTAAAGCAAAGTAGCAGTAAATGATCTTACCGATGATGCAAAACAGGAGAGTTGTATACATAAAACAAATTTGAATGTAGCAGTTGCATCTGGATTTTTATTAATGTTGATCTGAAATTATCCACTATATGAAAATATAAACGATACCGTTACTAATAATTAGGCCACGTCTGTGTCGGCCTGGATTTAGTATCCCTTCTCTTTTCTCAATTAAGCTTCACAACGTCCGAAATGATATCAAAAAGCATCGAATAGTGGTGCACATTATTTGAATATAATGCATTCTTCTCCGACAGGTTTATTTTGACATAAGAATCGGGGATGAAGACGCGGGTCGAATCGTAATTGGATTGTTTGGAAAAACCGTGCCGAAGACCGTAGATAATTTCGTAGCACTGGCAACAGGAGAGGTAAAGCAAACTGTCCTTTGAATCCACCTGAAGCATGTTTTGCCTACATACGTCGGAAATAATTGTTGCAATTACTGTGTGTGTGTGTATTTCACTCTTAAACAGAAAGGATTTGGTTACCAAGGCAGCAAGTTCCACAGAGTGATAAAGGACTTCATGATCCAGGGCGGCGACTTCACCAGAGGAGATGGAACCGGAGGTATGTTTAAATACTTCACAGTAATGTCTTAGCACCTTTTATATTGATACTAGAGATGTTTACTTTTCTCTTTTAGGAAAGAGCATCTATGGAGACCGCTTCAAAGATGAGAACTTCAAGCTGAAGCACTATGGCCCTGGCTGGCTGAGCATGGCTAACGCAGGAAAGGATACCAATGGCTCCCAGTTCTTCATCACCACTGTTCAAACTCCCTGGTTGGATGGAAAACATGTTGTTTTTGGCAAAGTCTTGGAGGGCATGGTAAATTTCCTTCTGTCAGCACCTCACAATATAAGTCCACAAACACCTGCTGTTTATCTGACAAAACTGCTGCAAGGTATTTTAGAATTGGGGAAGATTTCAGTGTTTGATTGCAGGGACATTATGTTCTAAAAAGCTTGTACCTTTATCAATATCCGAGAATCAAAGTTCTTGCTAATGTGTGTGCGTGTGTTTTTTAATCTACAGGAGGTGGTGCGAAAGATTGAAGGCACCAAGACAGATGGCAGAGATCGGCCTCTTAAGGATGTGACCATTCACGAATGTGGCAAGATTGAAGTGGAGAAACCATTTGCCATTTCTAAAGAGTAAATAATTTAAATGGGAAACAGGACTTTGGGTTTTGGGGATTTGACAGGTGTGTTTACCACTAGTCACAAGGTCTTTTGTTGGAGGCATGTATAAAGTGCTTCAAAGCACCATCATGCACTCTTGCATGGCTGCAGTACTGGCCCACCAAATGACACACCTCCAAACAGGCATTCCAAATGGTAACTGTCAGACAGACACCTGCTTTTTACAAGGAAAAATCTTCAATAAAAGATCCAGGTTTTGTTACAGGTTGTCTCTTCTGTGCTCTGCAGACAGTTTTCATCACACTTTTCACCTTAATCGTACATTTTTGCAACTTGGGGTAACTGATCAAACACAGTTTCACAGATATGTGACAATGTGATTTACAGTGTGAATTAATTCATCGTAGAGTACATAGACCTCAAGTGTACAGCAGTAAAATAATTCTTGGAAGATTCTGTGATTTTCAGTTTAAGGACACATCAATATTTATTCACACTTAATTGTAAAAATATCATCTCAAATAAATGTAAGAAGTTAAGGGTAGATAATGAAGATGGCATATACTCCAGACTGGAGTTTGTTTCATGCAAGTAAAATGACAATCTATTATATGACAATAGTTAGTTAAAAAACAGAAGGCAATATTAGAAAATATTTTTCTCTCACTAATACAGTATTACTAACAGTTGGCTTCAAGTATTGGAAAGTTCACAATGATTGTAAATTAATTTGACTTCACAAAGGCACAGTTTAAAAAAATATATATATATGGTGCCTACTATTTAGGAATTACTGAGTTTAAACCAATTTTGACCAAGCAAATGACCATAATTGAAATACAAATGTCAAGAACACTTTTACAACAGCATGGAGAGGGTCTAGCACCACTCTCTCGGCAAAGGTAACCCACTAAATACTGTATGCATTATTCTGCTCTGCTTGACTGGATTAGGGCTGATTGCCAGTGCTCACGAATATAATGTAGATCTTTCCATGGCTGTGACCACATGAGGAGTAAATTATGTTTACAATTGTCAATGTCCAGTGTCCCCGAGCAACTTCTTAAAAAGAGTAAACTCATCATGTTCAAAGTAGAGATCTTTTTACACTGATCAAACAACTTGGTCAGTATTAGCACAGGATTTGTAATGAGAAAAAAGAGAAATGTATCTCCAAGGTACGCAATATCCACTTAGCCAACTTTAAAGGACAACTGCTGCCTTTCAGGACGTGATCATTAGTACTTGGGGTACATTAGTACTTTCAAATTCCCTCCCTCGTTAATCACAAAGGTTGACTAAGCAGTCCTCTCATTTTAAATATAATCGTCCCCCCATATCCACGGGTTACGCATTCGCGGATTCAATCAACCGCGAGTCGAAAATATTCCAGAAAGTTCCAAAAGGCAAAACTGGTCCTGGAACCAGTCCCCCGCAGATACCAAGGGCCAACTGTAGCTACACGTGTAGTTTAGGTTATTGAGGTACCGCTGCATGCTATGTTTTCAGTGTGTTCTGTCAACATCACCATCATTACTCAGAGGTTGTCGAGGTTACTAAAGAAACAACTACTATTGGCTGGGGAAAGATTCAAGGTCAAAGGAAACACGGAGTCCCCACTATTTGTAACTTTAATAACTTTATGTGTTGTCTTATTGAGCTAAATCTACATAAAAATGCACACTCTGTTCCCATATGTCAAATATAAGTACAAACTACTCAAGATTGAATTGAGCAACACAACTTAATGGTCAGTAACACAATGCCCTGAAACATTGCCAAGGTGAAAAAAAAGAATCACACATTAGCACAATTTGAGAACCTCCCTAATTAAAGTGATTGAACATAACAAAAACTCCCATCTCAAGCCTTCTTGGTCTCAGGCGTGTTGAGGCTGTTTCTGTCTGTAGTGGTGGGGGGAGCAGTTGGTGGGCAAGGTAAGGCAGATGTTACACTTGACTTGGTGCAGGTCTTGAAACTGACTCTTATATCTCTGGGGTACAGGCCCTGGAGGACCCCACTCACAATAATATCTGGAAGCTCTGCAAACAAAAAAATTACAGAGCAAATAAGTTTTTCTGTTTTTTTTTTTTTTTTTTTTAAAAAAAGCCCAATTTACGAATAATTTCCTCCTAAATATTTGCGCCCACAATACCAAAGAGAAACCTCTCAATATGTTTGTCATGTGAAGTTTGTAATTATGATACCATTCTTGCAACACCTACCAGAGTTTGAGTCCAGTAGATATGGATCATTTGAGAAGCCAACTACACGCTGATGAAGCAGTTGACAGCTATGAGAAAAACAAAATGTCAAATGGTAACCGTATGCGAAAGTTAGAGACAGAATCTCTTAAGAATCAGAATTTGAACCCTTGGACATTTGTGTTGGCTTGATTCATAAAGGTCCCATATTCATTATAAGCAGACACAGTTACAGAACAGTATATGCGTTTGTCTGATAATAAAATGATATTTACCCATATCCTTGAGGTTGTGAATCATCCCTGTAGCTTTTTCTGAAACCACAAAACCATAACATGTTAGTTACCAGTCTGTTTTTTTTCTGACCAGAAATACTGTTTTTCTTTAACATAAATAATCAGCATCTCTCTTGAAGACTCAAGCTCAGGCTTTATTTATTCCATTTTGTGAGAATGGTATCACTGTCTTTATAAATGAAAATCCTTTTTGTGATAGGTCAAGCTGTTGGCATTCTAAAGAAATTAACAGAGCATAGCATGGAAAACTTTTGTTTATAATTGTTTGATCAACATTTCTGCATCAAAATTAAAGTCCATATCACCATTACTTCCTAATACATTATGAAAGCTGGACATGTCAAATTTGATCAGGGAATATGTCCACTATAAAACAGCTTCATACATGTAGCAATATATTACTTGACCCTAGCAATCCCTGCTCTTGGCCATAAAATTTACTCTCATTTTAAGGGCTTAAGGCTCTTTGACCCAATGAAATCTACCATGTGGTTAGCTGTTTTCATATGCTTCGGCTGCTGCTTATGCTTGTACATAGGTATCCAACTTAGCTGGGGTATTTCCTGTCCATAACGTGTGAATCAAAGTGAGATAAGGTAAAACAAACATACAGATACTTACTCATTACAGATCTTGTTCACTGAATGGAAGTGTTTAACCTGCAAGAAATCCAATAACTCTTGAGGAACGACTTCATTCTGATACAGAATCTCCTACAGAAAGGGGAAGAAAGTGAAAGAACTTCAAGTTCAGAAAGTACAGGATAAAATCTGATATGTTAACAAAAAAAAAAATGATAAGTGTTAATACATAACATACAAGATAAACTCTACCTGGACATAGTCCTCAAGCTCCTGCCTCCTTTGCTCCAGTGGTTTGGTTCTAAGATGAGGGCTTCGTTTGCTAGGGAAATCAGGGAGCTGCACAGTCTTCTTAAGCTACAGGGCAACATCACAATGCTTGGTTACAGATGAATCTTTATGTGAGCCAAACTCTGTAGACCACAGCAGCCAAGCAGAGTGTGCTAACAGTGTAGGCTGACTTTTCCTTGAAAATCATAATAATTCATCCAGAATTAAGTGAACCCATTATGAAACAGAGAGACTGGTGCAATGATGAAATAAAGTAAAAGAGTTTAAGTTTAATTTTACATGTATGATGAATATGTTTTTGGGAGAAGAACAGCGTTATAGAATGAGGGACAAGCATACATATGTGTGAATACAGATCACCACTTACCTTTCTGTGAAGTGAATGGAACTCACTGTGACGTCTGAGAACAAAGTGTTTCCTTCCATTAAACAAAATTTCCACTCTGTAGAGCTATAAAAAAATCTCTCTTTAGAATGAATGATGACACTCTTGTACTTATTCTTGTATATAGAAATCTTGCAAATTAAACACAAATTATACCAGTATGGTTGCAGAGATTACATGAATTACAGTGATTTGGGTCAGTTGATACAGAAAATAGTTTGATAAAGAAAATGACAGGAGAACCTAAAAAACAAAATCTGAAACAAGATGCAGTTCAAATAATTACACAATATGAAATTTATATCATTCAGAGGCTTCCAAAATTATTATCATGCTCTCAAATGACAATCTACAACCATACAAATGCTTTTTAACACTTTGCATCTTGGATCATAATAAGAAACTACTCGGCAGCCAGGAAATCTTTTAATAAACAGAGTTCAGTGGTTTAAATGGTCATCTTTCAGCTGGGGGCACCTTGAAAACCACTGCTGAATCCCAGAGCAATGGTTTAGAAAAACTGTCTCACATTCGTGTGCATTTATAGCATAGGAAGAGCAGGAACCCAGCAGGGGGAGCAAGAGCTCTGAGTCACTCCAAATAACAGAAACTCAGGATATGTTTAGGATATCCCCAGTTACAGAAATATGATTACTTTCACATTTCAGAACTAATGATATAGCAGTTGGTTTATACCTGAATATGGCCAGATGTCACACTTCTTTGTAATGCATTATTTATGCTTTTAACAATTTAAAGGTCTGGTCTACACAAATTGATCATGAGCCTTTTGTGACAATCACTTTGGTTAAAGGAGAACATCCAAGATCAGTGTCTGTCAGGAAGTTCCTATAGAATTCTCTGCTAAGGCCTAGAACTGGTAAACCTGTTTCAAATAGTCGATCAGTGGGCTCAAGTGTGTTAGCGTTGGAATAAACCAATAGTACTGTGGGTAGCTATGCCGGGAAGACTGATGTGAGAAACACTGCGCTGAGCTGTAGGTGTGGCTGCTATTCATGGCAGTAGTGGAGCACTGTAAAACATGGCTCACACCCAAAGCTGGATGCAGTTTCATTCTTTAGAGACTTGGCCTTCTCTATTGAAAATAGGAAAGGTAGGTGGAAGCATATCATTGTCAGAGAGGAACCTGTTTGAAATGATGCACAATAGGATTACATGTCATTTAGCAAAACTGGAGGGAACACTACAAACCAAGATTAATAGCGTTTCAAATGTGTTAATAGTAGAGTGAAAGAGCATTGGGTTGTCCAAACATATTATTCTGTTTAAAAAAAAAAAAACACTTTTAAATTACAATTATTGGTTAGGATTAGAGTTTTAGGGCTGAGTTTTTCTCTTTTTTTTTCTTGAACAAAAACCCCTTTAACTTTAGACCTTGAGACACAAAAGCCTTTTGAAAAGGACTGTCACGTACTCCGAGCAGTGATGTAAAGGTTAGATGTAATTTGGGGGTCAGGTGTAATGAGCTATTCCATCATTGGTCATCTGAAGAAATTTACAAGTATATCAGTGCATTTATATTCCCATTCTAGGGCTTCTTTGCTCCTCTTGATTGTTAGAGGATGGTCTGCACAAGGACATGCCATCAATCTCGTTCTACATGTGCTCACATGTGAGAAGAACTTAAGCAGCCCCCCCCTCGAAACACACACACACACAAAGTAATGTAAAACTACACATCACAATGACTCAGCGTGTTTTTTTTTCTTCCAATTTCATTTGCCTTGTTTAATGCATTGAAATTGCTGGTCTTAAGACAAGCAAGCCTATACTGTTGCGAGCAGCTTTACAACCATCAGTCAGAGCTTCTAACTGTCTGTCCTTCAAAAGCTGAAACACCTCATTTCCTGTCGTATGCAAATGGACTTGCGCATTCTTACTTCCATCTTGTTTTGTGTTAACCTGCAGCATCACACACAGCTTTAAAGCTCCCATGGATATCTTACAACAATGTGACATAATTAGTGAGGACGAATAGCTGCTACGCACAGCGGTATCCAGTAGACTTGTTAGCAATCTTGTCATGCTGAGTTTCAAGCTTGAAAAGTAGAGCTAGATCAAATGAGTCCGCATGTGGTTCCTCTTCAGGTAAAGCTGAGGAGAGTGCAGCTTTGGCATATCAGTGTCTAGTAACACAGACATACCAATCACTGCTGTCACTGCCTTTTTCAGATGTAGATCTGCAAACAACAGTTCCAAGTGTTGAAGCACTAACAAGCGTAGTATAATCAGGAAACATAACATCACAACAGCACACATGGAAACAGAAAAATAGGAAGTAGGTGTCCGACTATAAGTGACCACCACTCACCCACCTAAAAAACATGGCCAGTTTTACTCCCATGAACACAAGATCCATGGGTGCCACACTCTCTGTCGCTGCAAGGTGAGGAAGTTCTTTGATGTCTGAGTGATTGACTCATTTATGCCCACTCCTTGACCTATGCAGTTACAAAGACCAATCACTCAAATGGCACTAAGCTTGACTGTTTTGTTCAGTGTGGACTCTGTACTTCCCTATCAGAGCCACTCTGTGTCCTCAGAATGCATTCAGCATATTCTTCCTGCTGCTTTGCTACTTCCAGGAGGGGTCATCTTTGTGGATGTCAAGTTCTGGTGATAGGTGTGATAGGTATGCTAACAGCTGCCCTAGCAGTGACTGCCCTGCTGTCATTAAAATGGCTTTAGGTGAGGACTTCTGGTATGGCGACAGACTTGGGCAGACATGTGGTGAGGGGTTCTGAGCACGATTTCATATATTTATACATACAAACGCTACAAATAACGAAACTGTGAATCGGTTCAACTGGAGTGAGTTAAGATAACGAGTCATTTCATCAATGTCAGGTAAGCCAAAAGCGACGTCGCAAAAAGGGAAGACCTCCTCCGAGCATACCAAGCTAGCCAACCACGGCGATAGAATAGCAATGGCGGGGAAGTCAGATGAGGGCATGACACTCTCAATCTCTGTGCTAAAATCTGAACTGGAGAAAAACCGGGCAGCTATCATGTCCGAGACTCAAGCTTCACTTTCACCTATAAGTCTGTCACTGGACGCGGTGTGTAAAAAGCTTCAGGCCTATGAACCGTGTATCACTGAAATGGACGTTTGGCTGTCTGACCATAGCGACGGGCTGGAACGCTTGGAAAGGCAGGTGGATAAGCTTAAGAGTGACAACAAGGAGTTATTTGCGAAGGCTGAGGACCTTGAAAACAGATCTAACCAAAATAATTTGCGCATCATTGGTCTATCAGAGGGATGCGAGGGACGAGCAACTACTGTCTTCATGTCAACGTTGTCTGTTGACCTGCTGCAGGATAGCTCGTTTACCAATTAACCCGAGCTGGACAGAGCACATAGAACTTTGAGAGTTAAGCCTGCAGAGGGAGAGTGACCCAGACCCATTATCATGCGTTTCCGGCAGAAGGAGCTAGTCCTCGCGATTGCAAGGAAAAAAAGGACAGCTAATGTATCAGGGACATAAGATTTTCATCTTCCCAAATTTGAGCAACGCACTGGCTAAAAAGCGAGCCTCATTCAACTCTGTCAAGAACAAATTACACCAAGAGGCTATCAAGTTTTCTCTCCGCTACCCCGATGTGCTTTTTGTCACTGACCAACAAGTGGAACATAAGTTCAACAATGCAGAGGACGCAGAGCGTTTCTTCACTCATCACCTTCCTGGCGACATTTAACTATGGCTAACAAATCTCTGAATGTACATAAACGGTAACCTCACGAGGCATAGACCTCGGCAATATTGGAAAGATCGGATAATTGGATTCTGTTTGACTGGCCTTTACACACGTTGGGATGTGGTTGCTTTTTGACAGGGAGACGACGAGGGCACTTGTTGGAGAAAAAAAACATTTTTTTGGCCTAAGCAAAAACACTGTAACAGCTATGTAGCCATTCTTGTGTGGGTTAATCAACAATCATTTTGTATTAATAATTCATAATTATACAGTCATTTATTTTAAAGCAAATATGTGAAGTTCTTTTATAAAGATGTGATTTGTGAATGGAGGAATAGAAAAGGTAATCTGAGTTTGTCTGTGTGCAGAGAGTGCTGATGATCAAACATTCAAGGTTACATGGTGTGAACCTTTTTTGGAGGAAATGAGAAGACTGCCTGTGTTGGAATATAGCCAAGGGCACTAAGATAAGATGAAACAGTGCTCTCATTTATTCTGTGTATTTCCAACAGTATTATTATTTATTTTTAGTCGAGACCAAGCAGGTGTAAATTAATTGTGTAATGATGTTTACATTTATTCTCTGTATGCCCTTCGTCCTTCATCATGAAGTGATAGCATGAAACACCATCTTCACTTATTCCTTGCATTCTCTAATGAGCTCTCATTAATTTTTGTATTTCATCATTGCAGGTGTTAGTGTGAGACACAACTCCTTGTATTCAGGTTTGTTCATTTATCAATGCCTGGCCAATGTAAAAACAATATCCTCAATTATTTTTGACCTGGGTTAAAGGTGTCAATTTCTGACTACATCATTAGGAAATGATGGTGTCCAGCAAGACAGGCAAAGAAGGTGGGAGGTCCTCTGATGACTGTTTTGACTATCATTGGATAATCTTTGATATGATTTTGGTATAACTATAGGTGATGTGTGCCGGTTAGTCAGTCAGCTCCCAGGACCTGACTCAGTTTGTTGTAAACTGCTCTCAAGTGGTTGCAGTTAACTTATACTGCAGCAGACTCTTCAAGACTGCGATTTCTTTTTTGAAACTTCATTGAAGACTTAGCACCAAAAGAGAAGCAAATAAGTGTGGCAGTGGGACCCTGACTTGGCAGTCACCCCCACACACTGTCTTAAAAGGACATGCAAATCTTTTGCTTTAACTGTAATCTGACATCAGAATATATTCCCATGGTCTCATGTGAGTACAAACTTGTGGTAAAATGACTAATAAATCCTTTTTCACAGCCTATTAGGCCTACGCATTCAACAGGGGAAAGTGTCTTTAAATACAGCCTAGAATCTTATCAAACTAGTTAATACAACTTTATACTTAAAAATCTTTAGAACTCATAGCCTATGTTTAACTCTTCATTCATTTTATCAGTACTGAATGTATCTATGTGTTGGTTCAGTTGAATGTTCATGTTAATCTAGGGTTCATTCATGAATGTGTAATGCGAGGAAATGACAAAAAAATGTTCCGTTCTTCTAATTGCCAAATTGCAATAGCGATAGCTTGTGTTAAAAATCTGTAACTGTAGTTTAAATTTCATCTGCTGGTTTACATAATTGTAGCATTAAGGTTGCTAATTTGAATTCTCTTAGACAGACTTAAACCTAAACAGCACCCAGATAATCCAGTAGTCATGTCTACTTAGAGAATCTGGCAACAAATCAAGCAACACTTTGACTGGAACACACTCCCCCTTAACAACCCAATATGTAACAATGAGCTATTCTAAGATTCAGCATTTCCTCAAATCAAACACACCTTCATTCCCAGATGCCCCACCCTCTTTGGGAATTGATAACCTTCTGTTGGTGGCAAAAATGGCAAGAGGACATATTTAGTTTTTATATGACCTCCTAGCCCCAGATACACCTCCGGCTTTGCTGAAGATTAGAACAGAATGGGAAACAGAACTGGGCATTATCAGGTCTGATGATCGGTGGTCTAAGGTACTGAAAGAAATAAAATCTTGATCATCATGTGCAAAATTTCAACTCATACAATTCAAAATAGTTCATAGGGCACACTACAGTAAATCCAGACTCGTCAAGATATACTCGAATATGGCTGACCCTTGTGACAGATGCTCCCAGGCTCCTTGTAATCTCACTCATATGTTTTGGTCATGTCTAAGACTGGCAGAGTTCTTGAAGTCTTATTTCAGAGTCATTTCAGAAATATTAGAACAAGTAATCGAACCATCCGAACTGATTGCTATAGCGGTAGAGGGAGAAGTGCTACACAGGTTCACTATAGGAGCATTTTATGTCACTGCACATTTCTGTGATGATTCCTAAAATGCCAATAAAAAATGTTCATAAAAAATGGCTTTAGGTTTGGTTCAACTGCCTTCCCCTTCATCTTAAAAGGAAAGGTTGCACAGTCCACCAGTTCTGAAATTCTGTCACTATAAATTCTGCATCTGAAGTTCTATCTCCCACTACCATAATTCAAAAAGGTGGTGATATTCTACATTTCTCCACACTGGCACATCTATGAAAAATGTTTCATGCTGTATTCCTGTGAAGTAAATTCAGTGAAACATGAACACCTGTGCAGACTGAGGTTATGTGAGACAACTAACTCTTAACACTTCAAAAGTAAAACGTCGAAAGAACTGCAACCACAAAATCCTGCAGCCAGCTGTTCCTGACTTCTTGACAAACATCTTGGTTTGTGGTATAGGGAAGCAACATATGGCACTTGTAGTTTATTTCCCTGGCATTACAGCTTCTCCTGTTATTTCTACAGGACAGGGCCATTACTACAGTCAGACAACTCCCCAACTGTGATTCTTATGAAATGCCAGCAAAAGAGAAGGTCAATTCAGTCACTGAAAGTAGCACAGTAAATTTTGACTTGGTATTACCTCATCATCTGTACATATTCTGCATCTTCCTGGCATGATTCCTGGAATTTAGGCTCTCTGGGACACCATGGCAACCTCCCCAGAGGCATAATTTATTCCCTCAACAGAATGTCCAGAGCTGGCACCACAAATCCAACTGGCTAAATCCCTGGTGTGGTCTTTGAGAGACTCAATCAATCACTGAGTAGGCATCTACTTAATTTCTGCTGACACATACAGTATGCAGCAAAGTTTTACGATTATTTGTGCAGGCCAAACAACAATACAGTGACAGTATTAATGGTGGTAGTAATAGTGTAATGATGTTTATAGAATCAGAAGCAGAATATGAAACATATGGAACCATTGTTTTTCCAGATTTAAAGAGGATAATTGCATTGAAAAGAGGCCATACCTGGCTTTTACAGTGGAGCAAATCAAACCAGTGAAATAAGGGTTTAGCCCCCCCACCCAGCCCCACCCCCTGAGTTATGCTCCCCCGGACATGGTGAAAGTGGGCAAGGGTGGCTGAACCGGGATTCAAACAAACCTCTTCATAGACACTTAGGTACCCAGAGTTCAGTTTACTAACTATTAAGCTGTGTTTTACATAATTACCTTGAAACAGAATTATTCCCTCATAGTCAACTCATTTACAAGCTGTTATTTCAGGCTATTCCAAAATGTGTGAACCCTTACAAAAACTGCTCATGTTGTTTAATAATTCAAATTACAATTGACAATTTGTTATCTGTTTCTTTGTAACACTGACTCCTAGTGGTATCCGGGAGTGTAGTAAGGTTGTTCAATAATTTAAGCAAGGCAATGGTGAAAATGATTTACCAATGATAAAACATTAGTAAATCAGGGGTGTCAAATCCATCCTCTTCATGATCTACTCTTCATGAGTATTTTTTTTTTCTGACGGGGTTTTAATCAATGTAGACACATTAATTAATGTGTGTGCCAAACTTCCATGGGTATGAGCCTGTTTTCTACTTGCCTGAGAAACTGTGCAGAGCACAACACAGACTTTTAATCTGATCCAGTTTTCCATTGGCCGTGGCTGTGGAACAGCTCTGCATATGGGTCGTGCCCCTTATGCTCCTTCCCCTGGGTTTGAGTCCTTAGTGGTTCTTCCTTTAGGTCGACGGAAAATTACACATGTACATTTATAAAGACGATGAAAAAACTTTTTTTTTGTTCACCGTGATGAAGTTAATCAAATGCTGCGGATCAATTTCAGCCGATGACATTTGTCATTGGTTGTCTATAAACTACATCCACAATGACATTTTAATAAATAAAGAACATTTAACGAAACTGCATGTTCTAGACCTGTATTACAAATTGCGCAAAAATTTTTGTATCCAAAAATGTATGGGAAATATACATGCGTATGCATTATAGATGTGTAAATACATATGCATTTTTATTAAATGGGATGACATCTGGGCTTTCCAAATACTGAATCGTCTGCAGTGTTACCATACACAGTGCTACATTTCGGTTTCAGTAGCCTAAATATCCAGTCCATGACTGCAAACCTCCAAGTTTCCCATTTCTGACATTGACACGGGAACTTGGTTTACTCACTTCCACTTAAGAAGTATCACAGTAAGCAAACTGCTCTGCTCTTCCTCTTAAGATTCCCTTTGATACCTTTGAAAATAAAACCCTTCTTTAACACCAGTGTTTTTACAGCTCGGGAGGCTGCTCAAGTTCCTGCTTGAGCAAGCTGGCACCAAACAGGCTGATAACAAAGTGAGAAAAAAAAATCAAAGAGGCTGATACAATGTAAGATCCCTGGCCCTAAAGGCTGTATGGTAGTAGCTGAACAATTACATTTGTGGATCACATGATAAACCTTGCACTCTCTTTATAACCTAATCAAGGAGTTACTGCTGGCAGCTTGAGGCATGGCATTTTACTGCTTGGTTAAATAATGCCACAAGCTCACTCTCTGTAGTCAGGAGACTACTCAAGGAATGTGGAAAAGAGAAAACAACTCCAAAAAAACTAGGACAAGGGATGGGATTTAAAATTGACTGCAGGGCAGTTTTTGACTGCTGAAGCAGTTCATATCTGTGCAGTTATTAGAGACCTTCAGTAAGATTCTGTGACATGAATTTCATAAGGGTTACCATGTCATCTTAATGGAACTGATGTTTAAATGGATGTTTAAGTACATGGAAACAGCACATTTAGGATAATTTTTTAAAACTTTTTGAATCCAATATATACTCTTAACTTCAAGATTTAAAAAGATTGATCTGAAATGATGTGACATAATGGCAGACTTTGTAATAGCTCTTTTTCCAGTACATTCTTAAAGCAAAATCAATATCCTTCTATTTATAAAGGCATTAATATGTAGACACACAATCAACAGGACATGCCACAAATGCCTACAGAGAGGAGTGATCACTATCACAGTTGATCCTCTGAGGTAAAGGAGTGCATTATTCCCAAACTCTGGGCACTTTATGTTTGGGCTCATAAAGATTGTCTGGAAAAAAAACTAACTCCATTCAGGCTGGCTACACTTGGATGCCAATGGATGTTCCCCTCAAATCACAGAGCTCTCATTGTTGTGAATATGCAAAAGCCCCAGTATTCCCGCCAGGAAGGGAGAATGACATAAGGGAACCTTGATGTCTCAATCACACATCTCTACAGTGTGTTCTGGGAAACAAACAACGCTCATAGCCAAGGAGTGCGTCAGCCAACACTGGCATAACGCTGACCAAAAGGCTTATTTACTGTTCCATGAAAGCAATCTAGCTGGTGATTATCATGACTGTCTGTAAACACAATATACTGTCTATAATCTACATCTAAAGCACACATACTGTACATATACTAAGTTTGCCCATATGATCTGTGTAGCAAAGTCTGACTTTCAAGTGCTGCCAAGTGGTCAGTATCCATCTCAAGTGTTCAGTTATTTATCTGTAATGTGATAGGAATGAATAGTCTCTATCTAAAGATTCTCAGGATCTATAGAGGGGAGTCAGCAAGAGACCTTGAAGAATTCCAGTCATAAATGACACCACTTCTCAGCCTGTGAACCAACTGTCTCTTAACAGTTGTCTACATTGACATGGCCAAATGCTTTTCTTCTGTAATCGTGACCTAAACTGGATACCGCACATAAACTGGTGTTGTCTCTGTTATATTCACCATCTGGGTTGCAATTTTTAAGTCAACCAAACAGGTTGAAAACCGCAATGAATGATTTCCACTGTTAGGTTCTGCACGTGCTAGAACATGTACAGCTGAGAGATGCTATGCTATCTCTCATGAAGCAATACAAAACCTAATAGGACTTTTTAAGAAGACAGTGTTTACCCAACAACGCATTATTATTCCTGGCAAAAAAGAAGCCAATAACCCCACCCATTTTTCAAACTTCTCAAAAAGAAAAACACCTCAGAAACCATGCTAACCCATGGGGGATGTGTTCAGAAAATGCAGTTATAAGCTAGCCGAAACATGAGCATTAAGTAGACCAGAGGAAGTAAGAGATTACAATCTTCAGAAACCTCACCATAGCAAAATACTTTTCTATTATTTTTTTTTTTTTATCTCTGTTCACTGCATAGATGTAATCAGTCAACTGGAAAGTGAAGTGTTAAACTGGGCAACAACATGATGCCCTAAAAATGTTCTCAGACAAGTTTGTTTAACATGTAAATTCAACTTTTCATTGTATTGATATCAAACGTGACTGCATACATCTTGAACTGCTGAAGCCTAAGGCATTGTCTGTAGGCTACAGAACTGTACGTTTTGTCTTGCATGTGCCACAGGTCAAGGCACACTGCATACCTATTTGCAGGGAACGCATACACTCATCTGCCACAACTCCCCTTCCAATTTCACCTACCCAATTTTGAGCGCACTATATTTGGTTGCAGATATTGTGCAGAAAGGTAAAAGACAAACTTATAAATCCTTTTGTGTATAATGATACTGAAACTTCACGATACTGATTATTTATGGCAGCATATTTGTTTTGCAAATTCACCACTGTGAAGATTTTTTTCTATAAATGTCAAACCCTTCAACATCAAGCTCAGGACATTCAAATGAGCTATTCATACTCCGAAAATATTTAAAAAAGAAAAAAACAACAACAAAAAAAACCTTAGTTAATTGTGTAGTTGCAAGTACAACAATGATCTAAATAAGGATGTTCTGGAAGCACAAAAATTGCTTTCTGATCTGTTCTTGGCCTGAATAAGCATCATGGCAGCCCACCAGGGGGATGCAGGTGGCTTGATAAGGTCTGACTGAAATTTGGGGACAGAGAGCCTCAGAATCACTTTCTAGCCTATAGTTGGTAAAGGGGTAAACTCTGAGTGCTTCAAACAGATTGATAGAATGTGCCTTTAAACCTTAAGTGCTAAAACCTCTGTAAAGTCTGTCAGCATACCAAAAGTGTACTTATGGCCCTCACATACCATTCATTCTCCAAGTGAAATGTCTAAGGGTGAGGTTGACACATCACCTAAAGTTGCTGAGATCAGTCATAACACTTTGACTGAGGCAAATAGGACAAACAGCAGAGAGAACTAGTCAAACACCCATTGACAATATATATAAATGGCAAACAGCCACGGTATACTTTCTGCCTGAACATCTAATTTTCTCTCTTTTGCAGCCTTCTAAAATAGCAGCGCTCTTCACACCACCCAGGTCACTGAACAGACTCGCATCGTAAATTTACCGAAGTAACAGAAACTTCTCTTATGATGAAATGAAACAAGTGTAACGAAAAACCTCACAAATCTGACGCTTCACCATATTTACGGACGCTAAAGAAAGAAGTCTTATTTACACGAATCATGACGCCTTAAAAAACCTAAAGCCAGGCAATTTCATGTGTCCAATTAAATCCAAACACCCACATTTTACATGAAATTAATTTATATACACATGAATCTTAAACGACGGACAATTACACAGCGACACATAATTCAGACCGGCAGTTAGTTAAAAGTTCAGAAACACAGATCCATATGGAATTCCCGCGTGGATTTACTTTGGGAACAAAGGTCGTAAACAATGCTGACTACTTACTTTGCGTAATTTGCCCGATTCGTCCAGTTCCCTCTCTAAAGAGGGTATTGATACCTCTATCATACGTGGAAGATATTGATCCAGCATCGCCTGGAAATAGGAATTCTCAAACGTAGATCACTGTAAAAAGGCGAAATATATTTTCGTACACAGTTACCATGCAAGGTCTAAGTCTGTTTTCTGTATGGTAAAACTTCTTCTTAGGTCAGTTGCTATATTTATCCGGCGTTTAACTCCGGGATTCAGTTGTCCTCAAGTTCGCAGGCTTCGCTCACACAGGACACTGTTCGTTTCACTGTCCAACCTTCTCTCATGCCCCTCCCACATACAAATTGGTTCATTTGCTCATCTGCCTTTTGGTGTCTGTGAGCGCGTGTGTGTCTGTGTAAACGGTGGTCTTCGTTCAGCGTTAAAAATAAGGTAAAATGAGACGAAACATAGGCTAATGGACGAGAAAAAAACCAACCAAATTATGATGGCAGCTGCATATTTAACACAAATAATTAGCCAAAATGACCACGATCTAAGAAGGAATTGGTAAGCAGAAAATACAATAATGGCACAGTTTGTTTGCTATCTTTGCGCTCAGTATGGTAGCTCATCATGTGGTTATCATATAAGACCCACTTCATATAACAACTAACCACTGTATTCCCAGCTGTCGCGAGGCTGCAGCTACAGAGGACTAGACAAGGGGTAGACTCTATTACGCATATTAGACTGCACAGCCAACCGTTTAGCACAGTGCCTTCCTTGTTCATTATAGCACTCGCTATATTTTGAGTCAGAACATTTATTTTCCTCTTAAGCTCAAACTTTTTAAGTACCTGTCCAAACACAAATAACGCTGCTGACTTGGACCTGCCTTTACAGTGAGTTACAGCCCAGGTCTACTAACGCAAAGACTGACAGCTCGCGGGTCTTAATGATGATGATGATTATTGTTGTTGTTGTTTCTTAAATCAGCTCGTTTGAGCAAGTGTGTGACACAAAGTGGGATCCTAGGGAAATCTTAAAATGGGTTATACTATAGTACAGAACAGTCGTATGGTCTCCAAACAGCAGGAAATCGTGCATATTTTGACTGTGAATGCTGGTATCAGTTACTCGTTTGAGCACTATTACACTATTTACTCATAGGGTTCAGGCTGTTGTACAATATTCCCGATAAAGATGCTACCTCAGTGCTCTTTAAAACACCATAAAACATGAATGCTTTACAGCAACATCAAAATTCATATCTTTGAGGAAGCTTAGTAGGAATCATATGTTTCTACTATGAAAGATCACGAGGATGACCTCAGAAACCACAAGAAATTATATCCTGTGACTGACAATAGTTTGCGGGGGGGGGTCTTGCAAGTGATTTAATCTCATACTTTTATACAGCTGAACGCACAGTTGTGGCCTGTTGGGTGGATGAGGATGCACGCTTGATTTAGCAATATTACCAAGTTGAATTTAGTTTACCAGACAAAACAAACTGAAGACTGTGGCATGGTTAAATTTAGAACTCTGTATGTTACTCAATCATCACAGAGGCCAGTCTCCTAAATAACACTAGTCTGTGCACGTGCATAAATATACACACACAGTGCCAGTATGCTCAGCAAAAAAGACAGTAAGCAAACTATGGGAAGTGATGAGTCTGAGGGGAAGTGCATTGTGACCATTTTGTTGACATTGAATGGTGCTTGATCATTTTAACCTCAAATATAGTTACATCCTTTACAAATGCGTCATGATATACAGACACACACACACGCACACAAACAGTTATACCTCTGTGTCTTCAGAATATTGTGAATACCGACCACTTTTAAATATGCATTAAGAAAATGTTGCCGCATGTACGCTTGCAAAACATTAGAGGGACAGAAGAGGGTTGTTCATAAGGAGTTTTCAGAGAAACTGAAACACATCTGTCTTTAGAGCTGGAGAATACTGACACTCCAGAAGTAATCTATGGTGTTGTATGGGACCAATGGAAAGTTTTACCTCGTGCAGTTTTATGTACCTTAGGAGGTTTCCCTGTTACACTGCATACCTTCTGATTGCACAGCCTTGTTTAGACATGAACAAACATCAGAGAGGTTGTGACAGAGCATTTTTAAGCCTTGTTTGAAGACGGGAACTTTTCCACTTGAGTAAAAATTCATAAAGTGTTACCCCATGCAAAAATATGAGGTGTGGTTTGTGTATAACCAGTCAAAAGAAATGGAATCAGTGGGACAAGATTACTCAATTCACAGAGAAGCACAAGTTCAGCATAGTGTACTAGAATAAGAAACAATGAACTGGCCTGTTTCCCTTCTCAAATAACACTTTAGTGGAACCAAGTTTACTGCTGGGCTGTATTAATTAGGTGAAAAAACTTTGCTTGTAAAAGGGAAACCAGAAGTAGGAAGGACTAAAGGATCAGTTCCCTTGTTGGGGGAATGTGTGTTAGAGAAGTCATTGACAGGAACAGAATGCTTAAAATCAGAACATTTCAAAGGACCTGAGAGAGAACCCCTAGCTTAAGAGGATAACTTAACTATTTCTTGCAAAGTATGGTGTGCCTACTAGCTTGATTGAAACATCAGAAAATAATCTCTTTCATTTTTTTTTAGAAAGAAACTTTATTTTCCAAGTTTTGATAAAGGCAGTAAAAGCAAAAAAAAAAAAAAAAAAGTGTGAGCCATCAACTTAAATGAATGAGTGTGACCCCTGTGATGTCTGTTCATAAATCTGAGTGGCTTTCTCTACAAAATACTCTGAAATACTTAAAGTCTGAAAAGATACAGAAAAAAGTAAAGAGGAAACTCGGAAGGTGGTGAATGGTACTGTCGGTTAAGTTTGCATCCAAATGAATGGAACAGTTTGCACTGTAAGGTGCTCAGTGAAAACTGAAACACTGATTCCCCCTGATTTACTTATCAGGGTAGCAGCGCAAGAAAACATCCCTCTCTCTCTCATTTTTTGAACATGAAACCGTATCAAACGTAATTTCTGCATGTGTTCTGACAAAGGTAAAACAAAATTCATCTACCGAATTTTACAAATGAAACGTTAGACGATAGACCAGGTTTTTCATTTAAAAAAAAAGTATGATAAAATGACAGGACTAGCTGGAATAATAATGACAATAAAAAAAACTTTAAACTGTAGCTGAACTGTGGCATTTTTGTAGTTCAAGCTAACTTGGTATAACCTTGGTTATACACTGCTCAGCACAAAACAAATCTGGTGTTGATTGGACAACCCTCAAAATATTATCCCAAAATAGTATACCTTACCGATTCTGGAATCTACCATATTACAGTGAATTCTGCTCACTGGCAGCAGACATTCTGCCCTCTATTCAGGACGTGACATGGGTGTTTTCTACTCAGGTTAGTCAGGGTAACAAAACAGAAAAAAAAAACATTGAATAAGACTAAGCAAAATGGCTTTCCTTGGAAATGACCATTGACACTGTAGTGCATAATTAAAAGGTCAGTCTAGAAGAGTCACCAGTTGCTATACAGAATGTTTCCACTATCTGTAGTCCATTTACAGGCTTAGTGTGTGGAGCAGACTTGGCAACAGCTGTGAGTCACTAAATGTTAATAGTAATGACTACAGGCCATAACCCACCACTACAGAACAGCCAAGCCTGGGTTTGTCCTCATACTCTCAAAACACACACAGCCCATCAGCTTACAGTAGCTACTGCAACCTTTCCTCTGATGTTCAGCACTCCAGATCCAAAACAAAGCTAGCTGAGCGAGACAGTGAAGCCAAAGCAGTGCCGTTAGAGAGGGCTTAGGATAAAGGGAATTCTCTCATAGTCTGACATTATTTCACTCAAAAAGGCTGCCAAGATCCCGCTCAGTGATATCCAGAAGTACTCTACAGGAAGTCACTTAAAATCATGGCCATGCTGACAGTATGTCCATTAAAGTAAAAAGAAAAAAAAGGCATTAACATCTATTAATGGGCATTAACATCTATTAATGGGCATTAACGGTCGAATGGAGCTACGCCTTTCACTAGTCAACAAAGCTTTTGTTTAGGTGCAATTACCTGCTCCTAATAACAGCCTAACATTTGAATCTCCTCAAACTCATAATGATGAATTCAACAAATGTTTAAACGGAGTTAATCCCCTTTTAAAAAGGCTGGGGAAAAAAGGTTTCTTAAATGACAAGAGAGAGAAAGAAAATGGAACCAAGTGCATTTTGTGTGGTGGGAGAGTGCCCCCTGTTGTAAACGATTTAACATTGCTGATGAATTAAATCTCATAGTGCAACATCCCTCAGCCCTCGCTATGACACGATCATTAACTTCTCTAATGGCACCTACCTAACTGTGACAAAAGAAGACATCTGTTTGCATACACATAGGAGGGGACCCACACCCTGCAATCGTGCACACGTCATCTAACAAAGTTTTGTCATTATGAAAATATATGTAGAGGTTAAATGAAAAATATACAATTGTTAATACAATAGTTAGCATGAAGAGTTATAGATTCTGAATGATTAAAAAAAAAAAAAAACAACAACCCAAAAAAACATGATTAGATTGTTTTCTAATTCCCTTTGCAGCGCGTCTCGTTGTCTTCTCTTGGTTTATAGGCGAGAGGTAAAGTGTATAAAAAGAAAGGCGGCCGCCTTCTACCCCAGGTGTGTTTGCACCATCACGCGATTGCCTTTGCTTCTGGCAAAAATGCCTCCCAGTATTTTATCAGCTAGAGGAGACAGGAAAACAGTTTAAATCAGCGTTCCCAGAGTACAAAATGTTCTCACAACAAGGAAAACACAAACTAGTGAAGTCTATTGGGGTACAATTCACGAATTGAATTTCACGTACTTAACTGGGATAAAATTCATTTCAGGCAGTGTTGGAAATTGTAATGTCAAAATAAAACACACATGAATTGTTTGCAGTATGCATTGAAAACAGTGCATTCTGATAGCACTTTATTCCAAAATGATCTTACCTGTTGTTGTGAACGAAGCAGAGACTCCAGATATTTCATAATATTTTTCTTGAAATCCCTGGCTTTCTCTTTCTGTTAAAAAAAAAAAAGAAAGCACACCAAGCAGATGATACAGAGACAGCACGTCCAGTGCACCCCATAACAAACAAACCACACAGACAGAGTCATACCTCAAACCTGATGACTTCTTTTCTCACTGTGGCAGACACTCTCTCAAAGTCTCTCTCATACTGGGTCACCTTGGCCTCCCACTGTTCAAAGAGACAAAACACAAAGTGAAGCTCTTGGCTCTCTTAAATGTCAAATTGGAGCACGCTTGCTGGAACATGTTTCAGGACCAAAACATGAGAGAGACAGAGTGAGAGAGAGAGAGAGAGCGAGCGAGCAAGTATGAATGTAAGAAAGTAAGAGAAATGAAAACATAACTGGGATCAAAACCAGTCATAAATCCAAATTCCCACAAAACAAAACAAAAAACAAAAAAATCCCCCACCTCTACAAATGCTTAAAATGAGTCATACTGGTCTGTGAATGAGGTTCGTTTACCTCAGCGATCTCGTCCTTGGCCTGTTGAAGCTTGTCGGGCTTGTTTGCCCACAGCAGCTTGGCCTCGGTCTCTCGTTTCCTCTGTAGCATGTTCTGTGCATCCTGCCACCTCTGCCATGTCTTCATACGCTGGTCAAAACTCGCCTGTGACAGCACACAGATATGGGGAGAGAAGAGAAGACAGACGGGCAGAGGGAGAAGGAGAGTGGCGGAGAGAGAAAGGGAGGAAGGCAGGCGGGGAGTTCAAAAGAGGTTTATTAGAGCTTAGTTACAGATTAACATTTATTATTGACGCATATTATACTAGCTGGCTATGCACAGTCTTGGAAAAAAAAAAAACAAGATCTTAAAGCAAGATCTGTATTTATAATACAACAGTAAAATCTGATTAAGATCCAAAACCGCTTTTAAATTTTTCTCAAGCAGAGACCAATGCTGTGTCTGTTAGTTCAACCAAATGAATGGCTGTGTGAGCAGATGCACTGGGTGAGAGCTTAAATAACACGTCTTCTTCTTTTTCTATACTCTTCACAAAGCATTAAATTTAATTATCCATTAAACAGAACCACATGACTGAATCCTAAAGGTCAACCAAGCACATATAAAAACACACTGCATTCTACACACTGTGGATTATCCGTCTATATAATATGAATTCATCTCGGAGTGCAGCCATACCCTGACGGCCCCCAGCAGGCGTATGTAGTCAGCCAGGAGTTCTGCAAAGATGAAGAAGTCATTGCTGGCCTGCTCAGCGTGTAGCTGTTCAATCTTATCCTCCACCTCGGCGAGCTGGGAGAGCGCACGAGACAGAGCCGTGTTGTCCTCTGAACTACCCAGCATGGCCACGCTCTTGGCAAACACTGCCGTGTTCACAGACAGCTCTGGACAAACCAAAAGGTCCATGAGTTTTCGGTTTAGCACTTTATTACACTGCATATTATAATGAGAATTAGGAAATGGCTTCAAGCTCCTATCGGTCCTCTGCCTAAAAGCCAGTCTGCCTGTCACTGCATTAAAAACACCCAATTATCCTACCCCAGGATTACTCAATAGAGTCCTTACTATCCAGTCGAACTCTGCATTACGTTTGATAGATGGAAGATGGGGGCTAAGTTGAAATCCTTGTATGGGTGGGATAAATATCCAACCGGTACGGAGTGGTTAAAGACTGAGTACTTCCACATGCAGCTTCTCTGGTCTCTCTTTTTTTGTCAATATAGATTTGTCAATTATGATGGGTTGCCTAGGCAACAGCACAGCAAAATCAGCTTTGTATCGGGTACTTAACGTACAGTAATAACTCTTCTGATGTATCTTGTCCCATTTAGTCCATAGTTACTCAAATTCTAATTCTAAAATAATCATTTCCCACACAATAGTTTAAATTGATTTTGTTATTTTTTAACAAGCGTGTATTGCTTCTGCCACAAAATATAGCCCTCATTTCAAGAACCTCAATCCGAATAAACCAAATTAACGGTCTTAATGTCCATGTGAGAAACTACAAACAAAAGCACGCTGGCTAACTCTGTGATATGAACAGATCTCCCAACAGAAATAGTGACAACTCACTGACCAGTCAGAATCAAGTGCTGAACAGCACCGAGGGATAACAGCATAATAATTATTTTGTATCCTCTCCTTACATATTATCATCTCTCTATATGCACATCTCTCTTTCTGTGCAATCTGTTAAGCACTGCCTTTCAACAGTGATCTCCCCTGTTAATATGACACTTAGACTCTTCAGGAAAGACAGAAGGGAAGAGAATCCTGACCTTTTCTGTGGTTAACCAGGGAGTCAACCATGGCATGTAGCTTCCTCAGCTGCTGGTCCTCACTCTCCACCTCCTGGAGCTTCTCCTCAAACCACTGCAGCACATCAGAGAAGGACAAATTTACCCTGACTACGCTCACCCCAATGCACACAAACAGACACACACATAAACAGAAACAAACAAAAACTCCTGCCAAGGCTTGTTGGCAGGTACACACATGAGAGATTGGTATCACTAAAAACCTTTCCAACAGCTTAAACTAAGGATGTCTTAAGTCTTAAATTCTTGGAGGACATATGTCTTTTAGTATTAAGTAAACCTTTCATTCAAGAAATACAAAAACTTGATGAATCCATAAATTACTGAAAGGAACAACTCTTAAGGAAATTATGTTTGGTATCCATGTTTTCAGCAAACAAAAGGTAAAACTGGACATGGTGTGGATAACAATCAGTTGTTTGTTTTTTTAGATTCATACAGGCAAACACAGTGGACCTGATTCTAGGAGTCTTGCAGTCCATGCTGTCACTCGACATCTTTATTGCAAACCACAAACAAGCAACACTTGTATATCTATATCCATACGCAATGGCACTGACTAGAAACAAGGCAAAACCTGTATTTCTATAGCTATAGTGAGTGGCATGGACCACAAACAAGGCAAAAACCTGTATTTCTATAGCTATACCGAGTGGCATGGACCACAAACAAGGCTAAAACCTGTATTTCTACAGCTATACCAAGTGACATGGACCACAAACAAGGCAAGGTTTGCCAGGCTGTGTCCTGCTAAACCTGATGGAGCATCAACATTAAATGGATGGACTCCTCTGGCTAGACACATCGGGGTGCCCATTAATAACCTACTTGCCAATAAATAAATAAATACATATGTACAAACATATATAAATAAATAACTGAACGAGACTGTCAACAAACAAGATCCAAGAGTCATGGAATCTTGCCCAACATGTTTAACTTTTTGTTTTAGTACAGACATCTTCCTACTTATTAACGGAGCAATGAACTGGAGTGTTGGAATGGAGGGCTAGAGCAGTGTTAGAATAAAATGTTATTTTAGTTGTTAAGTAACAATTTTTTATACATGATTACTCACCAGCGTTTACACACAAGACAATTCAAGGACACTGGATCATTTAAGGATGCACCACTTCCCACAAAAGGAGGTGGTTAAGGGCATGTTTTCATTTTAAATCAGTGGCTTAGCCCAATTCTAATGAAACAAACATGATATGAAGATTTGGTACGTGCAGCCACTTACAATATCAGATTCATTCATCTTGATGGTCATCTTGCTGACTGCATCTGTGGCCTTGTTGATCATTTTTAAGAAACCAGCCCCACTGAGAGCCTGTGTGCTGACTGCCCTGGGGAGCTGAAAAACACACACACACACAAACACACACATACACACACATACATACAAAAAGTGTGCTTAAACACAAATGCATTACAATTTAGAAACTTGTGGGCTTCCTGTGTGATTACAGGCACATATGAGATACATGAATAAAGAGAACTAAGCAATCAAGAATTGCTTATTGCTTATGCTTATAATACAGAGAAGAAACAACTTTGTGAACATGTCACACACATCGTTTACACATAATACGACCAGTCAGTGGCTGCAACGCTGGTGTTTGCACACGGCCCTCAGAGGGCATGGCATAAAACCACTCTCTCTTAAAGAAAACCTCTTTTAAAAGCAATCTGTCAGCTGATAAAGGACAATGTGCCCAGTGGGAATGGTCCTGACTATATTAACGCCACAATAAAAACACCAGTCTCTGGCTTTGTAGTAATTAGAATAATTCAAACAATAGAGCAGGAGGAACAGGATATACCAATGAGACAGTCAGGTGAAACATTATATCTAATTCAACATATTCAGGTCGCCACACCCTGCTGAGGAAAAAAAAAAGAAATGAGAGACCAAACAAACGAATGAGCAAAGGTAACCTACCTCATCTCGCTCTAGGAACTCTCTCACATCTGGGTCCTGCAAGAGCGAAGGGTGAGACACCACTCTCTGGAGGTACCTATGTATGAGAAGAGCAGATACCGTTATAAATCTTTAAAGTGTTAATGACCAATGGTTTGAATTCATTTTACTGGTCCCTCCTTATGATAAAGGTCTTTGGTTAGTTCAAAAAGTAATGCTCTCATGTTCAGAACCTAATGTTCAGGACATCCGAGTGATTTCACATACTAAATGTAGCTGTAGCGCTATCTAGTACTAAAGATTAACTGCTGTACAGTAATACAGATTGCCATGAGGGTATGGAAAATAAATAACTACTTTAGCTGACTCAGTGGTCACTGCTTCATGTACCTGTTAAGGTTTCTATGACATCAGCAAAAAAAACCTGTAATCTCTTTGTCACCATATGACAAGGTCTGATTCCAGTACCAACCCCAGATTACCTACCTCTCCAGGGCTGCCCTCCTCCTCTCCACAAACTCAGCAGATGATGGGTCCTCCTTCCCAACTTTCACCTTGGTCATCCCTGTTAATATCCAATCAGTTCACACCAATCAAAATGAAATTCTGTTTATTGGAGGAATCCCTGGATTGAAATCTTCACTGAATTTGATGTAAAAAGGCAGCGGAATGTTCATGCAAGCCTCACATGGCCACATCCCTTGCCACTGTTTACCTTAAAGTGATCAAATCTGAGATGAGCCTTTCATTTGAACTCTTTATCACTTAAACTTTACAGATAGGACAAAGTATTTTTCCAGGAAAGTCAAAAATATGAAGCTCCAAACTTGTTAATATAACGAATGTATCCATTTGGCAAATAAAATGTCAACGAAATATAACAGTAGTACCAAACATTATGGTGAGTAGTTTCACTCCGTGATTGCATTGTAAACACTAAAAAGGATCCTCACCCAAAATGCTTTTCTCAGGCGGTGGGGGCACTATGTAACCATTCTGCGAGTGTTTCTCCGAAAGCTTCTCGTACAGCCCCAGGAAATCACTGAAGCGTCTTCTTACTGTAAAGGTCTTATTTCTGAACATAGGCATGGTGGTCTGGAAGAGAAATAAGACCACACAGCCTGAGACACATCTAAAATCCTACAAACTGCAGAGGGGGTCCACTTTTGAGACAACGGATGTAAGACATCAGTGTACGGAGAGAAGTCACAATGACTAAAAAGAGTGTATCATAAATGTCTTATGATTTAGCTCTTGCAGTCTTCAAGATGGCACTCAGAAAACAAGTTCATCATATAAAAACATTTACACAATTACATTTCTATTATTTGGATTAGAGGCCTAATGAATGTGTAGGAACGGGTAGTTGTGTACCTGTGTGGACACTTTGTAGGCCATATAAGCATTCATACCATCACCTGTAAAAGATGACATACAAACAGAGTTTTTCCCTTCATGCTTGACATACATGAAATCATTTCTGCTGAATAAGAAGGAAAACTATTCCAGACAAAATGAACCCATCTAACAGAAGCTGTTCTGTTAATTTTGCCTGCGAGTTCATCAAGTTAAAGAAATTCTGTGAGGGATGTGAAACACGCAGTCAGTGATCGGTGGCATTACTGAACAGGAACCAGGCAGATGACAGCCCCACAGTGCTGCTCTTTTTTCACTTAGCGAGTAGGGAAAGAGGAAAAAACAGGAAATGAAAAGCTGCTGCCATCAGGAGAAAGGGGGAAGCCAGTGATTAACTGTCAGGGTTTCTGTTCACCGCTCAGAGATCACCGCCATACTTCCCCATATGTAACAGTTAAAACAGCAGGTGACCGTTAATTCACTAGTACACTGAAATAATCCCAGAGGCATGACAAACTTAATGTCTGAGCAGAAAGGAATCTTAAAAGGTCCATTATTTTACAGAAATAACGGTAAATTCTCAACAAGTTTTGTGATTAAAATGCCTTAAGTAACTGAAAACTATCAGAATTTCTTCTAGTAGACCAACTAATTGCTGTATATTAGGTCACCTAGAGTCACCATCTGGTGGTGGCACACAGAGGTCATAATGTGTCTTTGTATCACCTAATGGAAATATTTAAACACACAGGTACTAATTACATATGTATTAAGCTGTATTGTTTTTAGCTCTCACGTATCCTAAGAGATCAGCTGAAACGGAGCACAGCTTTTCTACATGTTACTCTACCTGATGCCAAACAGTGATGACTATGAAAATGACTACATGTTTCTACAGAGACTCAACACAGATTCCACATCTTACAAAACTGTACTTATGTTTAACAAACTTCTCATATTATGTATCTACAATTTGTAATTTTGTCAACCAACATTAGGTGTAGATCTACAGTTAATTTTAGGCGGTGACGCACTGAAACCACAACGATATCACAGATATCATACCACAGGAACGTACAACTCTGTTTAACTTTGCTTTGTATCTCTAGTGCTTGTCAACCTGCTTTGTGGAGTACTGACAATTAAAATGAGCAAGACACACTTGCAATGCTCATTCCTCTCAGGCATTATGACTCGCAACAATCAATAAGAGGTGTCAGTCTAAAACACAGTTATAAAAAAAAAAGCTGGACTCACCAACTTTCTCTGGGTTTGTCACTGAGATATTCAACTCAAATTTGTCCTCACTCTCCTCCTCCTCCAGCTGTAACAGGACAGAGAACATCATTTACCAAGCGTCTTCTGATTCATCTCAAGACTGTACATTATAATACATACCTAGCTTTGTTCTGTTACGATGCAAACAATGGTAAACTGTAAAATCGCCCTGGTTCAGACGTTGAGGTTAAAGGGATGTAAACTGGAGATCCAAGCTCTTTCCAAACAGATATAACACAGGGGGTGTTCAGACGCTGAAGACTGATTTATACTTCTGCGTAGGCTCTACACGGGGCCTACACCATAGCCTACACGAGTGGTCTACACCGTTGTGAGCATTTATACTTGTGTGTTAGTGTGTCTGCGTCGCTCTGTAATTACATCGCCAAAATGCTAGTTCGCAGTGAGGTTTCTATGCCATTGTGTTGAGTTTCTTCGTGCATTACAAACGATGGGAAGAATAACGTTAAATAAAAAGTCGGAATTCAGTCTTTGCACTATCTGTAAAACAAGTTTTGCGTTCAAAAGAAGGACTAGTTTCTAAACTTTGGGGGACAAACAAATGGAGTTCTCAAAATAATGAGCGCTCAGTGGTGTGTGTGACCATTGGACCGATTGAGGCAGAAGGAGGGTGATGCTACCAAGCGGAACAATCACAGTTGTTGTGGTCTGTTTCGCCGCACGTCGCAGTTACATTTCTGGGGAGGTGCATATCAGGCTACGGTGTAGGCTATGGCGTAGGGTACGCGGCTATGCAGAGCCTATGCCGTATCTACGGCGCAAATTCGACGCAGAAGTATAAATTGGCCTTAATGAATTAAGCTATGCACAAGGGCGTGGCTGTGAAAAGGCACAACACTGTAAATATGGACAAAACTCAGAGATGGTAGATATGATCAACTAGCAGGGAATAGTGAAATGGTGTCACACCTCCTCCAGAGTCTTGGGCTGGGGTTTGGAAGTGCTCGGTGTCACTGAAATGGATGGTGCAGATGCTGAGGGCTTGGCCACATCTTGTTTCTTTCGCTCTTTCCGAGGACTGTCCAGAGAAAGCTCTACAGTCGCCTCTGACAGAGAAAAATTATATGAGAGAGAGATGGGGGGGGGGGGGGGGGGGGGGGGTAGAGAGAGGGAGAGCACTATTAGGCTTGATCTCATGATCAGTTATGCAGACAGTGTGACTGAAAAAAGCTAAATATAACAGTGAAATCTGGGCTTTTAAAACATTAAATATTCAAATACAATTAACTTGAGAAAACAGATCAGATCATTCCTTACAGTGAAATAAGCAACATTCCACATTTCTGGTAAGAATGGAATGACCCTGTGAACTGTGATGACAGCACCCCATGTCCTAAATAGCACATAAAACCAGCAGAAAGCTGATGATATCATTTTTTAAAGCCATCTGTGCAAGGCCACGTCACTAGACTTACTGGATGTTAAACTGAAATGCAGACTGTGAAGGAAACACAAGCTGACTAATGGGCTGAAGAGACAGGAGGGCTAAACTGCCAGCCTGGGCCTCATGTCAAAATTCAAAATCAAGTGAAGGAGAAGAAGAAGTAAAGAAGTGCTTTACCAGTCCCACACTAGAGCAGTGAGCAGTGAAACACAGCCTCTGTATTTAACACATCCTAACACGCACAGGTGAGCACACACACTAGGAACTAGGAGCAGTGGGCAGCCGCAGGCGCCCGGGTACCAACTCCAGGTCTTTTTGCTAGGGGCCTCGGTCAAAGTCACTGACAGGACTCTTAATCCTAGCATAAATGTCTTTGATTGTGGGAAGAAACCGGAGCACCCAGAGGAAATCCATGCAAACACAGGGACCACATGTAAACTAAGAAAAACTCTGATGCAATGCTAACTAAAAGTGAAACCTATTAAAGTCTAATGACAGATTCAGATGGAAAATAGAACTGCTCATGTGTAACTGACGAGCTAACTGTGTAACTAACCTTTCCCCTTTCCAAAACTACTTTTTGGGTCTAATTAACTGCTAGACTATTGTAGCAAAAAGGGTATGTGATAAACTGTCTGAAACATGAAGAACCTGGCAGACATGATGACTTCCTTAATCGACATGCGTGTGTGCCACAGAAAAAGTCATTTATAATCTTCCTTCATATTGGCCTATTTACTCATTACATACTACATACTTAAAAACAATAGTTTGTAAAAATTAAAAAATAAAGAAACAAACCTCCATGAACTCTAATTCATCTGTGAATGTGCCTCTGTGGGTAAATGTTACAATCAGCTGTCAAATATGGGTGACTTGATTTGATCAGAGAAGACTGACTTGGATTCGAGAACATTCAGACTCTATTGGATTACAGAGTTTGACAAAATCATGTGGTTAGATTAACAAGGTTTCGTGATTTGTGTAACTGAGGAAGGCAGTAAAACCGCAAACACAAACATATGTAGCAGGGAAAACAAAATGTACCCGTGCGCACACAAAGACAGACAGACAGACAAAGTAGAGAGCTGGCCCTGAACACAGCACCACAAACAGCCTTCAACTCTGGCTGTGCAGCCAGCCTAGTCCAAACTTCACAGAGGTTTGGATTACTACTGCCCAGGCCAAGCCTGTTCAGAAGAGCAAACACACACACACACACACAAACAAACACAAACGTGTGTGCGCGCACACAAAGACACGCACACAAACACAAACAGACACACACAGAAGCCTAAAGGTCATGAAAGGATATTTCTGGTTCAGTTTCCCTCTTCCTATGAGGAGGGACATAGCTGAGACAGCCCTTTCCTTATCAGGTCCAGATGAGAGAACACGCTAAAAGTGCAACTGAATCACAGTCTCAGGAGACAGAATTCAGTTCAATGAAATTCCAGAACCAAGAAAGGTGTTAAAATACTAATCGTATCAGCAACATTAAATAATAGTACATCAAATAAATACATTACATTTAATTCGGTGAGATATCTGTTCTGTATACCCTATACAATGGGATTACATTGAACTTCACACAAATGAACAGAACTATCATTCCAATTTGATTCCAATTCTGTCTCCTAAAATGGTATTTCCCATTCCAATTCTCTGCTTGAATTGAAACTGATGAATTCATTCATGAATGGGCCCCAATGTTGATCCTAATACAATTCTCACCATGCACTTTACAGCTGGAGCAACACTGCGACAGAGAATAGGGAGGAAAAGAGGTGAATCAGATGTCATTCACATCTACTGCACACGGTTTGGGATTCAGTTATTTGGAGAACTAGCTAAGTAAAACTAATTGAATCCAAGAATATCTAGACACTTGAACATTATTTCAAGTTCAAATGAAGCTGTCATATGCAATCACAACTTCAATGCCTTCATACAGAGCTGTCATACCTGCAAAGATATCTTGCTCCTCTTCGTCAGAGTGCACCCCATTCGTCTTTGAACTAGCACTGACACTGGGTTTAGTCGCTGTGTTGATAACTGGAATCAGGGCTTCCTCAGTGAAAATGTCAGTTGGAACATCTTTAGGCTGCTCATTCTGTGGTTTGCTGACTACATCACCTTTTGCTTCGGCAAATATGTCAACCTGTGGCTCGCTGAAAATGCTGCTCTGAGGCTTTTTTGCCATAGCACCCAGCGGCTCTTTAAACAGATCATCATCGTCATCAGGAGAGTCCCCAAACAGGTCAGTTGACGGTTTAGTGGCAGTGTCACTTTGTACCTTACTAGGTGGTTCCTCAGTGACTTCCTTATGAGATTCTTCAACGATGTCCTTCTGTGGTTCTTCATCGGCGCTTTTTAATGGTTCACTGATGGCACTGACAGGTTCGCTAATGACGATTTCCTCCTCAGGCTTGCTGATTTCAGTCCCCAGTGGCTCCTCTGTGGATTTATCTAATGGTTCCTCCTCTGTGGGGTTATCTAATGGTTCCTCCTCTGTGGGGTTATCTAATGGTTCCTTCTCTGTGGGGTTATCTAATGGTTCCTTCTCTGTGGGGTTATCTAATGGTACCTTCTCTGTGGGGTTATCTAATGGCACCTCCTCTGTGGGGTTATCTAATGGCACCTCCTCTGTGGGGTTATCTAATGGCACCTCCTCTGTGGGGTTATCTAATGGTTCCTTCTCTGGTGGGTTATCTAATGGTTCCTTTTCTGTGGGTTTATCTAATGGTTCCTTCTCTGTGGGGTTATCTAATGGTTCCTCTATAAGGGCAGTCACTGATGCACTGTTTGAGTAAATGTTGGGTTCATCAGTGGATTCGCCAACAGGTTCATTCAGTAGGTCGGCTGTCGGCTCATCAGAGGCAAGCTCTACCTCAGTAATGTCAGGTGAAAGTTTGCTGGCAGTTTCACTCTCTGTTTTGTTGGAGGCATCGCTTAAAGGATCGCTAAGAGGTTCGGGTGTCGAGTCACTAAAGAGGTCATTTGGTAACTTGTCGGTACTTGTCGGCAGAGGAGGGTCCATCTTCGAATCAGCCATGGTCTGTGAACACAAAAGAAAGGACAAAATTCAATGAAAAAATTATTTAAATGAGTTTGTCAGACTTGAAAAAATAACAACAAAGAAACTAACACATCTGTCAACCTAGAGGGAACACATTCACTGCTTTAGCTATTTGATTTGAACTGTTATTAAATCAAGCTTTACCCAAAAAAGGCCAGACAGTTCAAACAAAACTTTCTGAACATAACAAAAAATCAAAAAATGTTTAAAGTGAGAGACTGTTTTTAACAGGACAACATTCTCACACAGAAGCTGCCTTGAGCTGCTTGTTCAGATAGCTCAAAGTGCTCTCTAAGGAAAAACATTTGAAGCTCACATGATTAGGGGCTGAGCTAGCTTTCCTACAACTGAGCTGGACACAGTGAACATGTCTGCCAATGGGAAACCACTTTTCACAAGTACTACAACAAGGTATCATGCCATTCACTTGATGACGCAGAAATTCATCCAACCACAGCTTTCAGGGTTATCTGCCATGGCAAAATATACTATTATTATCAATCTAAGATTTAAAAAAAAATTGTTGCAAACCATTAAACTTCTTTCAGTTATAAGCTGAAGAAACACGACCAGATTCTGCAAAGCAGCATGAACGGAACAAAATGACCAACCATATGATACTACAGGGTACATTTTCACTTCCTCAATATTAAGCTATGTGAGCAGACGTGAAGTCATTTTGGATGATACAGGTTATTTTTTTAAATACCCTGGTATTCAGAGCGTTTCTATGGTGTATACAATTCAAGGGAACTGGTGAATTGCATATTAAACGCAGAATATAGCCATAGAGATTAGCAAAATGGTAATCAACAATATTTACATTAACTTTGGCATGTCATGCCATTTTTATTCCAACAAAATTCGGTGTGCCGGAAGTGAGAGTAAGGTAGGAGGTTATGCCACCAAATTATCTTAATGCCAAGTAGAGCAGTTTACTGTTATCATAAAACTCGACAGACAACTAGTCAAATAACAAGACCAGAACATCGTGCTTATCACAAACAGTAGCTACGTACTGTATGGGCGGCGGAGGAATACTACCTTCTTTCTTTACTAAGCACTGTTAAAAAGTAGAAACCTAACGTAATAATTTTAAAATGTAATTATCTGTACGTATGCTTCACGTTCCGAATAAGTGTTTGGTAAAGAAAAAAAGAATTGTAGATGACAGACATAGATGATTTGTTATAAGTCGTTAGTGTATTGTAAAAAATCAGTTCTATGTGAAAATAACACTTTCCAACATCTGTACTTTGTTCATCTATCAATTTAGCTACCATCAAACATCAACGCTAACTACACAGCGTTAGCTAGATGGCTGGAGAGCGCTTTTTGATGACAGCGTCACGTATACCATGACAGTAACCAAACTGTGGCACAGTGTACGCATCTTTATCACCCGTAAGCGAGTCATGTTCCACTATAAAACTGCACAAACATGAGTTCCATTAAACACACTGGAAACTCAATGGCTTTCCAGGAGGGAAAAGTTGTAAAGAAATACAAGCTATCTGTAAACAGCAAGCCATATATTCTAGCTCTGCACAAGGTGGCTGGCAAAAGTGGGCTGCAACCCTTGAGTTTAGCTAACGATAGCATAAGTTTTCGTGGCTAGCTAATATGCTACGCAACATAAATAACTGCTAAACGGACAAAGAACATGCAAGAACGATTAAATAAAATAGTTGGCTCACACTGCCAGTGAAAATATCCGCTCCTTCATCACTGTCCTCATTATCAAAGTCGGGTTCTAGTTCCTGGTCCTCTGAGTCGGGAAAGGGAGGGGGACTTCGTTCAGAACTGGCCGCCATCTTCATTCAATCTGCAGCCGACAAGCGAAACGACAGTACCATAAAACTTTGTCAAAGACGGAAGGCACAAAACTTAAAAGGGAAAACGAGTGTGACACCACCTAATGGTGATTGTGTCAAATTGCACTATATTTTGGTTCAGTCGTGATATGGGCTGATAAAAATGTACATTGCGCTACATGTACATAACTAAACACAAAGCACATTTATAGTGCACAGATGCTGTTTTACGTCCCGACTTGTAAGAGTATTAATATACGCATGATTTTTAGTTTTATATCTTGAAATTACAAAGATTCCCACTGTGCAGAGCTGATAATTGTAATGCAGTTTTAGAACGTTGGCTGGGTTGGCATCTTATGTACATAATACATTCATGAGACTGACTAAACTGATGACATCGTGATGTGCATTATGTACACTGCGTACTAGCAGAATTCCGTGTGCCGGAAGTGAGTATAAGGTGGGAGGTTATGAGCTTTTGTTCCTCCCCATTTTTCGATCCAACGGGCGGTGTTATCATCACATGACAGCTGTTCATGTCAAAGTCTACAACTAAAGATTTGATTGGTGTAGATAGGAACGGTCAGCGGACCAGTGAGAGTTCAGTATGTTTGTTGACACATTGACGAACGCTTAAGAATTCTGAACAGCAGGCTTTAAACAGTGACTTAAAATCATCAAGGATTTTGTAGTTTTTGTGGGAACGATGCTGCTCGCAAATTTGCGTTGTCTCGGTTTGTTTTAAAAAGCCTCCCTCCCTTTCATATCCAATGTCTCGACGAAGTCTTAAGGAGACGAATGAAGATACCGTTCGGTTGCTCTCTGCTACCTTGGACTCTCCGGATCCCGACTCAAATGAGGAAGGTAAAATACAATAGTGACTTCATATAGAATTGCTTAAGCCAGATGTAGCCAGCGGATTTTTCAAGTCTGTGGTTGGAACTTCTTTTTTTCTTATGCATGTTGTAATGGACTGTGTACGTTTTTTGTTCGAACACGCGGTTTGTAACACTTTTTAAACATATTCACAGGTGACGTTATATTTGAAAGGATTTCCTATGGAGTAAATGGTGGTGAGAACCAAAGAAAACTTTCTCATGAGGAAGCCATAGAAGAAGCAGGTATTACTTTCAGCACGTAAACGCTTTTCAGGCTTCGTTAAAATTCCACTTTAAATTTTGTTACATTTTTATCGCCTTACAAATGCCCGTCATCTTATCCGTGTACAGTTCGTTGTTAGTTTCACTGAAATGCACACAGGTTCTTTGAAGATATGCTTCCCTCCAGTAAACTCTGAAATTTATCGTCATATTAGTTGTAAGCAGTTTGCACACTGACACATGACCATGCATTGTAACTTTACACCTTATTCACATAGGATTTACTGTACAGAATGAAAAATAATTTAGAACAGTATAGCAACACTTGTAAGTTGCTTTTTAAGTTTTTGGATTATTCATATCAACATATATGTTGTAAAGCAAATCTGCATAGAATATTAATTAATTAGTGACTTAAAGACCATGTTTACCCCTCTCATTCATCTCTCCTTTGACTAGGTTTTGGTTTGTTTCATGGTCTGCTGCTGGTGGTGTGTGGATGGGCCAATGCCAGTGATGCAGTGGAGATACTCTGTGTGTCCTTTCTTCTGCCCACTGCTCGCTGTGATCTGCAGCTCAGCTCCTCAGACATGGGTTTTCTGTCTGCTAGCATCTTCCTGGGTACCTACCACTGATCATATTCACAACTTTTTGTATCTTCTCAGCTTCGGTCTTGCTGCAAATTAAGTAATCTCATTGTGTCTAATTCTCAGCCAGTCTGTAGTGAGAAATGCTGACATGATCATACCACATAACCATGCCTAACCAGTTATTGCTTAGTTTCACAATAAGCATTACTTACTCAGTGGATACAATCATGTGCAGGCTCCTGTCAGCATAGGACTACTGATAAAAGTGAAGCAGGCAGAAATGAAGTCCTTGCTCACAACTATGGGTTGTCAGAGAACAGGTCCAAGAAAAGAAGAGGAGGGGGTCTCCTACTGGAGATTCTTCATTTTTGACTATTAAATCCTGAAGTTTATCTACCTGAGAAGTCCCTTTTTCTGAAACGCCCCAGGAGTTCCCTACATTTGTTCAGTCAGAGATCTAATTGACTTGGATGTGCTTCTTTTTAACCACTGTACATATGAATTGTTTGTGGAAATTGCAGTTTGCTTCTCCCAAAATGAGAGAAGATGTCTTATTTAGTTAGAACCAGTATTTTGGCACTTTATGCCACAGTAGGTTTTCTGTTCCAAACACAGTTGGTGAAGAAATGCAAACGATGTATAGAGATGTCAGTCAGGTTTTATAATAATTTTTTAATGATTTCTTACACTTGACTGTCTTGAGTGTGCATCTTCTCTCCTACAAGGTGTGGAGACGAGTTTAATATGCTACAGATCAAGTGTTTTTGTAGTTGCCACCATCTAGACTTGCCACCATGTCAAGACTTTGTGATTATTAGTAATGAGAAACATCCCTGGAATGGTCTTTTGTGGGATTCATTGCACTTTTTTAGTTAGAGCTATTGTGCAATAAGGTGATAAGAGGTAAGGGTATGAGAGAGTTTGTAAACATAATGAAGATAAATCTTTATGTGTTCTTTGTCTTTGCAGGTATGATGGTGGGTGGTTACGTTTGGGGTTGCCTTGCTGATCGGAGAGGGCGGCAAAGAGTTCTGGTTGTTTCTCTAACTGTGAATGGCGTATTTGGTGCATTAGCAAGCTTGGCCCCCAGCTTCTGGCTGTTTTTGCTTTTGCGTTTTCTCAGTGGTGTAGGGTAAGCAAGTATTTCACAGGAGTGTGGCTGGGACATTCTCAATGTCCATGGCCCTAAATGTGACTGAATTTCTATGAGATTTAGTCTTTTTTTCCTCTTCTTTTTAGTGTGGGCGGCTCTATTCCTGTCATCTTCTCATATTTTTCTGAATTTCAACCACGTCTGCGGAGGGGTGCAATGATAAGTGCGCTGGCCACGTTCTGGATGGCAGGAAACATTCTGGCAGCAGGTAATCTCAGTTCATGCCATCAAATTCTTGATCCAGGGACGGCTATAGTCCTCCAAGAGCTGTTGCACATATTAATTTCTTGCTTCTTTTTTAATTGAGGGAAGTGAAAGGATCTACATGCCTAAATTGCTCTGTCCCAAGCATAACTGTAATCAT